>NC_053026.1:581317773-581334867 GCF_003073215.2 Triticum urartu
CAAACTGGACGGGCCCTGAGTATTTCTTTTGAATGGCTTTTTCCGCTGACCGGATTTGTAGCCTCTGAATCCGGCATTGACTGTCGTATCCTCGTTGCTGTCGCTGTTAACGCGGCGTTTTTGCTTGTTCCGGTGCGACCTGCCACTTTTATCCTTTGTGTCCGAATTACCAAGGTTCTTAGTTAAGTTGTTGCTGCGAGCTAGCCAGCTATCTTCTCGTGCGCAAAAGCGGGTCATGAGTGTCATGAGGGCTACCAGAGATTTCGGCTTTTCCTGTCCAAGGTGCCGGGCAAGCCACTCGTCGTGGATATTATGCTTGAAGGCTGCTAGGGCCTCTGCGTCCGGACAGTCGACTATTTGGTTTTTCTATGTTAGGAACCGTGTCTAGAATTGCCTGGCCGATTCCTCTGGCTGCTGAATTGTGTGGCTTAGGTCATCAGCGTCCGGTGGTCGCACATAGGTACCCTGGAAATTGTCGAGGACTGCGGCTTCCAGGTCTTCCAAAGAACCGATTGAATCTGCCGGCAAGGTGTTTAGCCAATGCCGGGCTGGTCCCTTAAGTTTGAGTGGGAGGTATTTGATGGCTTGTAGATCATCGCCGCGGGCCATGTGGATATGAAGGAGATAATCCTCGATCCATACCGCAGGACCTGTTGTGCCATCGTATGATTCGATGTTCACGGGTTTGAAACCCACAGGGATTTTATGATCCATTACTTCATCTATGAAGCATAGTGGGTGTGCGGCACCTCTGTATTGGGCTATATCACGACGCAGCTCGAATGAGCTTTTTCTACTGTGTTCGGCCCAGACGGATTTATTATGTCCGGAGTGACGATCCCCGTCACATGCCGTAGGGCGCCCACGTGATCCGTAGATCGATCTTGTTTGTCTTGCCTTGTCCTCCAGTATCTCTCATAGGTCTGGCGCATTTTCCCGTGCCTTAATATGTTTTGAGCAGTGCCGGGGCACAACTTGAGTGGAGGGCCGAGAGGCCTCTCTGTCACGGCCATGAGGTGGCCGGTCGGCCATGTCATGCGCTGGTGATGTAGGTTTAGGTGCTTCCTCCTCTAATCGGTGTAGCAGCCTGCGCTTTGGGTAACTCTTGGAGGGGCGTTCAAGTTCATACTCTTCGGCCGCAAGGACTTCAGTCCATCTGTCAGCTAGCAAATCTTGATCAGCTCTAAGCTGCTGTTGCTTTTTCTTGAGGCTGCTTGCCGTGGCTATAAGCCTGTTTTTAAAACGCTCTTGTTCGGCGGGATCCTCTGGCACGATGAATTCGTCATCGTCGTCGAGGCTTGCCTCATCTTCGGAGGGAGGCATATAATTATCATCCTCAACCTCTCTGTCTGCTGCTCTCTCGTGAGTGCTGGCTTCTCCATCCTCCTGTGCTAAATCTTGTTGGAGGGGGTGTTCTCCGGCGCTATCCAGAGTATTATTGTCTCCCGTGACGGAATCACCGTTTTTGCTTTGGCGGGATTTAGAGCGGCGCCACTGACGACGGCGCTTGGGCTGTTTCTTGGAGGCATCATCCCCCGTTGTTCCATCGCCATCTCCGTCTTTTGGAGTGTCCACCATATATATGTCGTATGACGAGGTGGCCTTCCAGTGCCCTATAGGTGCCGGTTCTTGGTCGTCTCCTGCATTGTCGTCCATACCGTCGATGTCTTCGGAGTCAAAGTCGAGCATGTCGGTTAATTCATCGACAGTGGCTACGAAGTGGGTGGTGGGTGGGCTTTGAATTTCTTCATCGTCCGTATCCCAACTTGCTGACCGTAGTCCGGCCAGGGCTCTGCTGATAAAGAGAGAGACTTTAGCGATTTCAGGATGTCGCCGAAGGGCGAGTGCTGAACGATGTCCGCGGAGGTGAACTCCATGATTGGCGCCCAATCGGATTCGATCGGCGGGCGCACGGAGGGCTCGGAGTCCGGAGAGGAATCCGGCCCCTCGGAGTCACGGGCCTTGCGGGGTGCGGGGCTGGTGTTCAACTCGATCGCCTTTGAGATCGCAGCCCCCGAGGCGGCGTCCAACCACTCAACCTCGATCGGCGCAGTAGGCTCCGAATTAAGGGTCGGAACCGATGCGCGTGCGGCCTCTGGGACACTGTTCGGCGGCAGAGCAAGATCATGCCCATCGAGACAGTGCGGCGCGCTCGGCTGTGGCTCGAATCCGTCGAAGATCAAGTCCCCGCGGATGTCAGCCGTGTAGTTTAAACTTCCAAACCTGACCTGATGGCCAGGGGCGTAGCTTTCAATCTGCTCCAGGTGGGCAAGCGAATTGGCCCGCAGTGCGAAGCCGCCGAAGACGAAGATCTGTCCGGGGAGAAAAATCTCACCCTGGACCGCATCGTCGTTGATGATCAAAGGAGCCATCGGGCCTAAAAGCGACGACACAGAGGAACTCTCAATGAAAGCACCAATGTCGGTGTCAAAACCGGCGGATCTCGGGTAGGGGGTCCCGAACTGTGCGTCTAGGCGGATGGTAATAGGAGACAAGGGACACGAAGTTTTACCCAGGTTTGGGCCCTTTTGATGGAGGTAAAACCCTACGTCCTGCTTGATTAATATTGATGATATGGGTAGTACAAGAGTAGATCTACCACGAGATCAGAGAGGCTAAACCCTAGAAGCTAGCCTATGGTATGATTGTTATATGTTCTGTTGTCCTATGGACTAAAACCCTCCGGTTTATATAGGCACCGGAGAGGGTTAGGGTTCCACAAAGTCGGTTACAATGGTAAGAGATCTAAATATCTGCATCGCCAAGCTTGCCTTCCACGCCAAGGAAAGTCCCATCCGGACACAGGACGAAGTCTTCAATCTTGTATCTTCATAGTCCGGGAGTCCGGCTGAAGGTATAGTCCGGCTACCGGGACACCCCCTAATCCAGGACTCCCTCACCCACGGATAACCTTCCCTTGTTGGAGGGACCGGCGAGAGGCATGACAATAGACCCAGTTAGGACCACCCCCCCATAAGGCAAGTGTGGTTGCACTGGTCAGCTCGATTTGGTGGCACCATGACTCAGCCAACAGTTGTTCAAGTTCAATTTAATCCGGTTAAACTTGAATGCAATATGCTGAGCCATGATAAAATAATAGGATGCAACTACAATGCATGAACATGATATCAACATAAGCATGGGGGTGCATCATAATCAACGAGCATAACAACACCATTTGACCATTTATCCATATGAGCATGGCATACTAATGAGCATGAATATCACAACTAGAACACTACTCAAAGCATAACATGACCACTAGCATCAACAATAAATACCATGTAATAACATAACGATAAAACTACCATGCAAGCATTTAACCAACTGGTTGCAAAAGAACATGCATAACAACCATACTCGGAACAGACGATAGTCATGCACCGAAGACCGTCACCAACATGTACTATTACCAAGCATGGCCAATATTAAAGTAATACTAGCATGAAGAACATAATAATAGAGTGCAAGAAAACATAGCATGACGGTAACCACCGGTCTAAAATAACGACAGTAGTAGCAAAACAAACAGACAGTTATTAAAGATTCAATTTGAAAACCAATGCTACTGCATGGCTATCATGCAAATGGTGGTTGTGGCTTGCCTGGGGATGAAGAAGGCTTCGGGGAGAAGTGTGGAACGATCGCGGAAAGAATTGTCGAAAAGGGTTCTCTCTCGTACGGGCTGATTAGGGGCAAGGGCAAAATGGTCATTTATAGTATGTCAAATCATGGTGAAAATGATGGGAACAGAACGGGCTCGACGAGACAAAGACGTGGGCGTCGGATTCACCTCATTTGGAGTTGTGGTTGAAAAGTTATAGTTGTTTTTCTGCTAGGGACCCATTTGTAAATAAAATCATCACAAACAGGCCGTGGACAAAAAAAACAGAACACGTCTTTTTAGGAAATACGTTTTCCATAGGGGATATGCATTTTGTCCCTAAGAAGAAGTGGACTACGCTTTCCCATGGGAAGAACGTAAAACGCCGAAGGCATTTCCACTTATCCCGCGTGGCAGTGGGGCATGGGCTTGGTGACGCTGACGAATGGGTGCCGCTGTCACATCCCTAGTTCTGGTATGACCTAGACTAGCTAGTCATGTGTGCATCATGTTTAAATTTCAATATATTTGAATTGGGGACATGCGAAAGCCTCAGAAATCATTTCTGAAAATGACCAAGATAAAAAACTGCTTCAAATAAGTCCAAGAAAATGTTCCGGTGAATCTCTGGAAATATTGGCAAGGGATAAAATTCAAACCAATATTTTTAGAATCTCAGAAACAGTTATTTTGGGCCTTTGAATTAATCCAATAAATATTTGAATTGGATCCATATTTATTATATAATAAATATATGTTCAATAATTCTGGAAATTACTGTCTGGCTTTGGATAAGACCACTTAGCTTACACAATTACCGTTCACCGCAGCCACCGTGCACCCCACGCTCCGCCGACGCGCCAAGAAGCTCCGCATCATCGTCCTCTTCGTCCACGCCGATCCAAGCAGCTCGGGAAGCCCCGCATCGCCGTCCCTGACGCCTTCTTCCTCCTCGGGTCACCGGAGATCCGCCTCGCCGCTCCGCTCGCCCTGGCGCCTCCCCGAGCTCGCTGACCTTCCCTATGTGATCGCCGTGAGCCACTGACCCAAACCCCCTCATTTGCACTCTGTTTGCACGCTGTAGCCATCGCTCCGCCGGAGACTGAACTGCGCCGCCGCCCGAGCTTCTCGCCGCCGTGGCCACAATTGTCGTAGCTCCCAATCGAGCACACCCACGTGCTCACGGCGCCGCATAGGTACCGTAGGAGCTAAGCACGCCACTCCACGGCCACCACAGCCCCGTTCCCGAGTGCGCCCAAACTCCGGCCACCGCCGAGGTCGACACCGCGCTCAACCCCGGCCACCCCGGCAGCTAACGCTTGCTGCACTGGATGCGGGAGAGCTCCACCTCCCCGCGGGTGCCCTCCGCCGCTCGTTTGGGCACCGGGAGAGCGAACCCGACGCCCTCCGCCGTCTCTGGCTCCGCCGGCGACGAGCCGCGGGTCAACTCCGGCGAGTTGACCCGGGTTTGACCCCTGTTTGACCCTCCCCTGGGTCATTGACATGTGGGGCCAGCCCCTGCTAATTACCAAGGTTTAGGATTAGTTTAGCGTTAACAAACTCTGTTAATTAGACTAGATAGTGACATGCGGGCCCCACCGGTCAGTTTGACCTGGGCCGCCCCTGTTGACATGCTGACGTCACACCGACGTCAAGCTGACACAGTAACTCATTTTCTGGAGTTATTCTTATTCAGGAAATTTCAGAAAATAGTGCTAACTTCAAAAATTCATAGAAATTAATCTGTAACTCCAAATGCAAAGTGTTATATATGAAAAATGATCAGAAAAATCCAATCTATCCATCTATATAGGTTTCATGGATGTTTAAACAAGTTAACTTGCTGTCTAGTGCAAAAAAATAAAGAACTATTTAAGATCACAAGTGTGTTTGAAATTTGAATCTTTTGTTCAAAATAGCTCAAACCCATCTGGTTTTAGTTGCATTAGCCCAACACACTCATTTTACCATGTCATGATCATGCATCATATTGTGAATTCATTGATTGTGTTTCTTTCTCTGTTGCTGGTATTTGTCCCCTCTCGATAGACGTGGTTTCGACGATGAGTTCGATGACACCGATGAAGAGCTATAATATCTTTAGAAGTGCCAGGCAAGCAAAACCCCCTTGTTCATTCCGATACAATCCCACTCTCTCTCCTACTCTCTTTTATTGCATTAGGACAACAATGGTTCATCAGTTACTTGCTGTGGTAGTTGAAACCCTTATCCTCTGCATGACCTGTCATTGCCACAGTAAATAGATGAAACCCACTAGCATGAGTAGGTGTTTTTTAGCCCTGATGTGCCTACTCATTCATGCTTGTTTGTCATGCCTGCTACTGCTTAGAGTTGAGTCAGGTCTGGTTCATCGGGGATGAATCGGAGGTGTGTGAACATGTTTTACTGTTGAGAGCTAAGTGTGTGAACACGATTTGGTAAAGGAAGTGGTGAGAGGCCATGTAGGAGTACATGGTGGGTTGTCTCATTGAAGCCGTCCTCAGGAACTGAGTTCTGTGTTTGTGATCCATGAACAGCTACTACCATGCATTGGGCCCTGAAATATGACCCCGCTCGACTTCTTAACCACCCTAGTCCTCTGTCCAGGAGTTGCAAGTAGTTTCTGGTGTTTGTAGTATGCTGGAGGCCGTGGGCAGCGCCGACCGGAGGGGTGGGCTATGATGCGGTAGGCACGTGGCCGGGCATGCCGGGCACCCGTTTGGTGTCGCGGAACCCTGTACACATCGTTCGGGGCCGTATGTGGAAACCTCGGCCGAACTCCCTGCGGATGGAACCTGAATAGGCGATAAACTTGGACTAGAGACTTGAGTGTTTAGGTAGGTAATGGTCTACACCCATGTTGGCTTTCACTTGAAGTCTGCCGAGCACATGTCGTGTGCAGACGCTATGTGGTGGAAACATGTATGAAGAAGTACGCCCCTACAGGGTTAACATCATCTATTCGAATAGCCGTGTACGCGGTATTGGACTTCTGGGTTGCCTATAACAGTTCATAGATAACTTGAAGTGGATATTCTAAAACTCGCAAGATAAGCATGAGTGCTATGGATGGCGTTTCTCATAGGTTGACGGGAGCGGATCCATAGTGGTGTATTGCATGGTGAATATATCGACTCGTGTGCGCCACCTCAAAGAGTTACTTGCGGTCGTAGTTCAGGATAGCCACCAAGTCAAAGCTGGCTTGCTGCAGTCAAACTCCACCACCCCCCTTTATTGATACTGATGCATATGTAGTTAGTTCTGATGTAAGTCTTGCTGGGTACATTTGTACTCATGTTTGCCTATTTTATGTTTTTGCAGAGAGACGTCAGTCTCGCTAGTAGTTTCGTGTGGACTCCGACGTTTAGCTTGATACCTCAGCTATGATCTTGTGCCCTCGGCAGGGTCTAGTAGATAGTCAGGCTTCTTAGCTCTTTTTCATTTGTAGATGTCTGTACTAAGACATGTTAAGCTTCCGCATGTGCCTTGACTTGTATGCTCTGAATGTTGGGTCATGAGACCCATGTTTGTAATATCTCGCTCCTCGGAGCCTAATGAATAAATTCTTGAGTCGTAGAGTTATGTTGTGATGCCATATTGTATTTACACATATCGAGCATATTGTGTGTATGATTGAAATGCTTGGTATGTGTGGGATCCGACAACCTAGTTGTTTATCCTTGGTAGCCTCTCTTATGGGGAAATGTAGTCTTGTGCTTTCATGAGCCATAGTAGTCCGCTATAGCCCGGTTCACCGGAGTCCTGCTAGCCCAGCAGTACTGCTCCGGAACACTTGACTGGCCGGCATGTTTTCACTTTGTTCCTGTGTCTGTCCCTTCGGGGAAATGTCATGCGGTGACATCCGGAGTCCTTCCTAGACTGCTACAGCCCGGGTTCTGAGAGTCCTGTCAGCCCAGTGCTATAGCCCGGATTCGCACGCTGCTGACCGACATGCTCGTTGTTGATTCATGTATTCTTGTCCCCGTAAGTTAGTGCCACTTTGGGTTCACGACTAGTCATGTTGGCCCGGGTTCTCTGTCATATGGATGCTAGCGACACTATCATATACGTGAGCCAAAAGGCGCAAACGGTCCCAGGCCATGGTAAGGCGACACCCGTGGGAATACCGTGCGTGAGGCCGCAAAGTGATATGAGGTGTTACCGGCTAGATCGATGTGACTTGGAATCGGGGTCCTGACACCCGCAGGGTACATGCTGCTGGTAAACACCTTCCTCCCGCGCCTGCACCTTCTTCCCCGATGCTGCATAGAACAGGGAGCAGGGTCTCCGGTGCCAGCGCTCGTCTGGGCTGCTCCGGCGATGCTCCGGCCACTGGAATGACCAGGACGACGAGCCACACCCGCTTGAGGGCCTGTCCAAGCTGGAGAGCACCGATGCAGGTGGAATGATTGTCGCGGTGGAGGAAGGCTTCGAGCATCGACGGACTAGTGGACATAGGTGCTCAGGTGATGAGGGAGCGGGCTAGGGAGGTTTGCAGGAGAGTTGGGGAGGACGGCGGTGGTGGATAGAGAGGGAGGTGACCTCGCCTTCGAGTGAATTTAGGAGGTCAGGGGCGGCGGCCATGGTGGTGAATCACGGCGAGGAGAGGCTCTCTAGCTAGGACTAGTGGATGGGGAGGGAGCTAGGAGAGTGAGGAAGAGTGTTAGTGTCAAAACCGGCGGATCTCGGGTAGGGGGTCCCGAACTGTGCGTCTAGGCGGATGGTAACAGGAGACAAGGGACACAATGTTTTACCCAGGTTCGGGCCCTCTTGATGGAGGTAAAACCCTACGTCCTGCTTGATTAATATTGATGATATGGGTAGTACAAGAGTAGATCTACCACGAGATCAAGGAG
Organism: Triticum urartu; assembly: GCF_003073215.2. NCBI lineage: Eukaryota > Viridiplantae > Streptophyta > Magnoliopsida > Poales > Poaceae > Triticum > Triticum urartu. The sequence continues at coordinate 581,326,234 of NC_053026.1, forward strand.
GTTAAACCCTAGAAGCTAGCTGAAAGTGCAACTATCCCTAGGTGGTTTTGGTAATTCATAACAACATATAGCTCATTGAGCTAATGCTATTCCAAGACGACTATTTCAGGAAAGCTCAATGATTGGCATGGCATGGATGTGAAAGTGGAACCCTCAAAATGCTAAGGACAAAAGATTGGCTCAAGATCAAAAGCTCAAGACTCTTCATTTTATATTTTAGTGATCCAAGATCACATTGAGTCTTTAGGAAAAGCCAATACTATCAAGGAGGGATGAGGTGTTGCTTAATGAGCCTCTTGCTTCATGTGCTTAGTGATATGCTCCAAAACCCTCAACTACTTTCCCATATCCACTTATGACCTAAACCCAAAGCCAAACTCGGTCTAACTGATTCTTTCTATCCGGCGCCACCGAGTTTCACTTGTCATAAGCCACTGCCAAACCCTAGCAATTCGGTTCTACCGATAGGGATCTCGGTCTCACCGAGATGGGATTGCAAACTCTCTGTTTCCCTTTCGTAACTTTTCGGTCTCACCGAAAGAGCGAATCGGTCCCACCGAGATTGCAATGTAAATTCAGTGTTTCCTTTTTGTAACTTTTCGGTCTCACCGAAAGAGCAAATCGGTCCCACCGAGTTTGCCTGACCAACTCTCTGGTTAGCTAATTCAAAATTCGGTCTCACCGAGTTTGTGTAATCGGTCTCACCGAGATTACGTTATGCCCAAACCCTAACCATATCGGTCCTACCGAGTTGCATGTCAGTCCCACCGAAAATCTCTAACGGTCACTAGGTTTACCTTTTCGGTCCGACCGAGTTTGTTGATTCGGTCTCACCGAGATTGGAAAACTGTGTGTAACGGTTGGATTTTGTGTGGAGGCTATATATACCCCTCCACCTCCTCTTCATTCGTAGAGAGAGCCATCAGAACACATACACAATTCCAACTCATATGTTCTGAGAGAGAATCACCTACTCATGTGTTGAGACCAAGATATTCCATTTCTACCATATGAATCTTGATCTCTAGCCTTCCCCAAGTTGCTTTCCACTCAAATCTTCTTTCCACAAAATCCAAATCCTATGAGAGAGACTTGAGTGTTGGGGAGACTATCATTTGAAGCACAAGAGCAAGGAGTTCATTACCTACACACCATTTGTTACTTCTTGGAGAGTGGTGTCTCCTAGATTGGCTAGGTGTCACTTGGGAGCCTCCGACAAGATAATGGAGTTGAACCAAGGAGTTTGTAAGGGAAAGGAGATTGCCTACTTCGTGAAGATCTACCGCTAGTGAGGCATGTCCTGTGTGGGCGATGGCCATGGTGGGATAGACAAGGTTGCTTCTTTGTGGACCCTTTGTGGGTGGTTGCTTCTTCGTGGACCCTTCGTGGGTGGAGCCCTTTGTGGACTCGCGCAACCGTTACCCTGTGTGGGTGGAGCCCTCCGTGGACTCTCACAACCGTTACCCTTTGTCGGCTGAAGTCTCCATCAACGTGGATGTAGGATAGCACCACCTATCCGAACCACGGGAAAAACATCCGTGTCTCCAATTGCGTTTGAATTCTCCAAACCCTTCCCTTTACATTCTTGCAAGTTGCATGCTTTGCTTTCCGCAACCAATATACTCTTTGCATGCTTTCTTGAATTGTATGATGATTGCTTGACTTGTCCTACAATAGCTAAAATCTGCCAAGAACTAAAATTGGGAAAAGGTTAAGTTTTTATTTGGTCAAGTAGTCTAATCACCCCCCCTCTAGACATACTTTCGATCCTACAAGTGGTATCAGAGCTTTGGTCTCCATTTGCTTTGATCTCCATAGCTTTTGGTGGTCATAGCCTTGGTTTCACAACCTAAGAGAGTATGGCGTCTAGCGAGGGAAATTATCATTGTAGAGGTTCTTACTTTGATGGTACTAATTTTGCTAGTTGGAAGCATAAAATGAAAATGCATATTCTTGGACATAACCCCGCCGTTTGGGCTATTGTGTGTGTTGGTTTGCAAGGTGACTTCTTTGATGGGAAAGAACCAAACCGTGAAGCTACCGCGGATGAGTTGAACATGTTGCAATACAATGCTCAAGCTTGTGATATTCTCTTCAACGGATTGTGCCCTGAAGAATTCAACAAAATCAGCCGTCTTGAGAATGCAAAAGGAAATTTGGGACACTTTGATTGATATGCATGAAGGTACCGACTCCGTCAAGGAATCCAAGTTGGATGTGCTTCAAAGTCAACTTGACAAGTTCAAAATGAAGGATGGTGAAGGTGTCGCTGAGATGTACTCTAGGCTTGCTCTCATCACAAATGAGATTGCCGGCTTAGGAAGCGAAGAGATGAGCGACAGATTCATCATCAAGAAGATTCTAAGAGCCTTGGATGGAAAATATGATACTGTGTGCACATTGATCCAAATGATGCCCAATTACAAAGATCTCAAGCCAACGAAGGTGATTGGAAGAATTGTTGCTCATGAGATGTCACTTAAGGATAAAGAGGAACTTCACAACAAATCAAGTGGTGCCTATAAAGCCTCATGTGAAGCCCCTACATCATCAAGTGAGAAACAAGACTTCAATGAAGAATTGAGCTTAATGGTGAAGAACTTCAACAAGTTCTACAGGAGTAGAAGCAAAGATAGAAGCTTCAAGTCAAGGTCTTACAATGACAAAAGATCTTCTAGTCGAGAGCGAAACTGCTATAGTTGTGGAAGACCCGGACACTTTTCCAATGAGTGTATGGCTCCCTACAAGAGAAGAGAAGATTCTCCAAAAAGAAGAAGCAAAGAATCACCACCAAGAGAGAGAAGGAGTAGAGATGATCGTTATGAACGAAGATACTCACAGAGAATCAAGGATTCGGAAAGGAAGGAAATATCATCAAGGAGCTACACAAAACGTAGACATCAAGCTCATGTTGGTGAATGGGTATCCAGCTCCGACTCCGACAGCCACTCCGAGAGAAGTTATCACTCCGACTCCGAAGATACTCAAGATGAAGGTGTTGCCGGTCTAGCACTTGTGTCAACCAACTCCTACGACATATTTGACTCACCAAATGAAGGAATTGGAAGATGCTTCATGGCCAAAGGTCCTAAGGTAACACACCCCGAGTATATTGATTTCAATAGTGATGAAGATGACTTGTTAGGTGATGATTTGCTTGTTGACAACTCTAGTGATGAATACTATGATGAAACGTCAATTAAACATGCTAATCAAGATAAAACGAATGACAATGATAAGGAGAATATTGAGGCTCTAACTAAAGAACTAAACACTCTTAAGTTAGCTCATGAAACTATCTTCGAAGATCATCGAGAACTTTTAAGAGCTCTTGAGAAATTACGCTTTGAAAAGCTCAATCTTGAGAAGAGCTTGAGTTCTTAAAAGCAATCAATGATGATCTCTGCAAGAAAAGTTCTTCTTACATTGCCAAGCGTTTACTCTTATCCACTTACATGCCTCAAGTCAAGTCTAGTAACAAGAACAAGAAAGATTCTTCCTCTAGTAGTAACAATGATCATGCTAAATCCAATATTGTTGCTTCTAGTAGTTCTCTTGTTTCCACTAATGATTCTCTTAGCCAAGTTACACTTGAGCAAGAAAATAGCTTATTGAAGGGAATTATAGAGAAAGGAGTGTACAAAAGCCTTGCCGGGAGTAAGCAATTCGAGGAAATTGTGCGCAAGCAAGGAATGCACCAGAAGAATCAAGGTGTTGGTTTTGAACGAAAGTTCAATGCCAATGGAGTTGAGTGGGAAGAAGATCAATACCCCAAGACAAAGTTTGTTCCTCAACAAGAGAAGTATGATACTTCTTTCAAGGGGACACAAGCTCAAGATGATCTTCCACCACAAGACTAAAAGAAAAAAGGCAAGGACAAGCTTCAAGAGGAAATTGATGCATTTGAAGAAGCTCCTAAGACCTTAGTCAAGTGGATTCCCAACACTACTTCAAGTTCCACTTCATCAAGTACGACTACAACTCCAAGGATTCCCATCAAGATGGTGTGGATCCAAAAGAAGAAGAACTAGAGAGTTCTTGAGGGTGACTCTGCCAACATACTTCACTCTTATCATTTTGGCAAGAACAAGTGCAGTCAACTTCCACATCTTGCACTAGTTCAAGGAGTCACAAACCCTCTTGTTGGTAAGACAAGGGACAAGGTAACCTAAAAGTTTTCATGGACATCATCTTGTGTGTGCATCACTCTATGTCTATGGATATCCTTGTTTGTTCCTTGCGGGACTAACCCATGTAGGTATTGAAAGTGCAATTCACTCAAATGGATAGCTCCAAGTGATCTACATCAACATTGAGAATCCACATATTCAACATCTACATGAAGTCATCATCGACCAAACCGGAGGTTAGTTCATCCCTCTGAGGGGGGATATCACATCTAGGGTGAGCTTTACTCTAAGACTTGAGCTAAAGCAACTCTAAAGATGTGAACACAACAATGCTTTATGTAAAAGTGGTAACCCCACTTGAGCTTAAACGATGAGTATGACCTATGATCAAGTGTTCTCACTTGACTCCTAAGTCAATATACTAATATATAGATGACCTTGTCATCGCAAATTGCTTGATAGATGCTAGAATTGGTTGTGCATGCCTTGTCACATATTTCATTTGCCATCATATTGTGTGAGCATGCTAGTTGCATATTTTACTCATTCGAGGACATCCACTTGTTGTTTTGATTGTTTGGTTTTATTTCCTTTTGCCAAGTGGATGGACAAGAATGCCTAAGAACCTCCTCTAGCTATCTATGCTTTTCTCGTCTCAAACTCTATTCATGCTACATCACAAAATTTGATCAAGTCAGATTCGAACCACTCTGTGTGAGGAGCGCTCGGAGTCCCCGATTCGTCATAGACTTAAACTTCCAAAACCTCTTTATGATTCTCGGTCTGACCGATACCCTACTTTCGGTCCTACCGAGATCATTAAGTTGATCTAGGTTTTCGATCTCGGTGAAACCGATTTGAACCTTTCGGTCACCCCGAGTTTCAGTAACTGCTTGCAGTTATGAATCTCGGTGCCACCGAGTTGTTCCACTCGGTCACACCGATAGGGTCGGGCTATATATAGTCACGGGCAAAATTTTGGAAATTTCTCCGAACCCCTTCGCCCGCGCGATAGCCTGCTCTGCCAAGGTGGTCTCTGGATCGTCTCCTCGCCACCAGCCGCCACCAGTCGCTGGTCTCCATCGCCGTCAACGGAATTCTACCCCGCCGTTGCTGCCGTAGCGAGTCTCCGCCGAACTAGGGTATGGACTCAATCTCTGTGATATTCCCAATCCGATTCTTAGCACATTGTGATCATCATGATTCTTGCCACGATTGAAACACTCCTATCCAGTTAATGCGCTCGTAGATTAGGTTTGATTCGAAAATTTTAGGGTTAGGTTTCCGCCGAAACCATCTCGGACCCTCCGAGTTGAAAAACTTGGTCCCACCGATTTGGCTTATGCCATTGCACAAATGAGACTCGGTCTGACCGAGAATTACTTATCGGTGTGACTGATTTTGGAACTCTGTGAAACCCTAGCAGTCTCGGTGCCACCGAACTGTGACTCGGTCCAACCGAGTTCACTAGTTTAGGTTCCAAAACTGCTTCGGTATCACCGAGTTTAAAAATCGGTAGATCCGAGATGATTTCAGTGGGAAACTAAAACTAAGTTTTTGGATCATTCTTTTGCAAAAATCTCTGCATTTTGTGATGCTCATCTATTCTACCTCATCTATAAATTGTTCACAGGGTCAGTAGTCAGCTTGTTCATCATGTCAGACCAGAGTGATAGCCAGAACATGTCAGAAGAGCAAGTGCAGATGAGTGAGGGCACTAGTCCCTCAAGTTCTTCAGATGATGGCAGCAGGAGCACCCCTAGCAATTTGCCAAAAGCTGCCACCAGATAGAGGAAGAAGAGGACTTCAGATTCTGAAGATGAAGATTATGTGGCAGAGGAAGAGGCCACATCAAAGAGAGTTGAGCCAGCTCAAGGCACAAAGCTAGGCTTGAAAATCAAAAGGCCAGCAGGCAGGCAGCCTATGTCAAAGGCTAGAGCTTCAACTGAAAAGCCTGCACCCAAAGAGCCAGTTGCTGCTGAAGGCAAGAAAAGGAAGGAAAGGGTCAAGAAGATCGTGGCCAGAGTGCTTGGAAAGGCTTCCATCATGGAAGAGGAAGAGGAAGAGGAAGAAGAGGTTGCTGCACCAGCACCTAAGGCACCCAAGCTAATGGGTGATGCCATAAGATCAGGGGCTGCTGCATCTAAGCCCAAAGAAGCACCCAAAGCTGCCTCCAAGCCAAAACCAAAGAGGAATACAAGAAGCATCCCAGCTGCTGAGAAGAACAAGGCCCCAGTGCCTGAGACTGTTGCAGAAGAAGATGATGAAGAGCAAGTTCTCAGAAAACTCAAGCCCAAGATCCCAGACCACAACGATGCTCATCCTGTGGCTGAGGATATGAAGCTCAGGAGAGACTCAGGGCTGAGGAAGTGGAGAGAAGCAGATCCGTATGCTTCAAGGAGAACAACTGCTGTGGACTACAGATTTCACACCAAGGAGCAGCAAGATTTCTATGAGATAGTGCTGCTTGATAAGAAGCCAATTGTATGTGATATGAGATGGGTTGACTGGCAATACATGAAGGAAAATGAGGAACACTACCCTGGAGTGTATGACACCTTTAGTGCTTGTGGAGTTGCAAACTTTATTGGGCAGAAGCTCACAAAGTGGAACGAGGAGCTTATCATGCAATTCTACTCCACGGCACACTTCTATACAGATGGCAGGATCACATGGATGTCTGAAGGTACGAGGTACCAATCTACAGTTGCTGAGTGGGCACAGCTTATCAATGCCCCAGAGGAGCATGAGGATGACTTGGATATCTATGCCAAGAAAAAGATGGATCATAACTCAATGTCCAACATGTACAAGGAAATTCCCAATGAAGCTCTTGACACCTTCAAATTTGGGTCTGTGCATTACCTTCTGTCAGGGCTGCCAACTATAAATTGGATATTGAGGCACACTCTCTTGCCCAAGTCTGGAGATCACAAGATGATCAGAGGCCATGCAATCAATTTGCTTCATGTATTTGATGTACCTCAGAAATTCAAGGTGATGAGCCTCATAGTAGAAACTATCAAGAGGACTGCAGTAGATCAGAAGAGGATCTATGGTTATGCCCCTCAAATTCAGGAGCTCATCAACTCTTAGATGGGCACGGGCATATACTTGTTGGACAAGGAACACTTGCCCATCCGTCCAGATTTTGAGGATAATCAAGTTGTCATGACTGAGAATGAACCATCGTCTGCCCAAGCACAAGCAAAGAAGGAGAAGGCAAGGAAGGAGAAAGCTGCCAAGATGCCAACTCAAGAGGAGGCATCTGAATATTTCCTGAAAACCAAACAAGAGCAGCTTGGTTACCTGATTGCATCCACCCTGCGGATTGAGCAAGGACTAGCCACCCTAACTCAGAACCAGGCGAGCTTAGAGAGGATCATGAAACAAAAGTTCTATGACTTGGATGTCAAGGTGACAGAGATTCAGACTGCAGTGGAGCAGCTCCAAGATGATATGCAGGAGAGGAAAGGGAAGACAACCACTGATGCCTTTGCCAGAGTGCCACGAGGTCCGAGGTCGTCTACAGTGCCAGTTCCTGACACAAGAGCAACTTCCTCAGCTCCAGCCGTAGCACCAGCCCAACCAGCTCCAGCATCTACTTCAGCTCCAACTCCAGCGTCTACTTCAGCGTGTACAGAAGCCTTCGTCCTTGGAGTGATCCGGACTCCACCACCACCTGAAGATCAAGCCTGAGCATCGATCTAGCACTATGCATTTTCTAGGAACTTTTTGGTAACTTGTTGCCAAAGGGGGAGAAAAATGTATAGATCATAGGCTTCGAGAGAGAGAGTGTTGTTTTTCTCTCTTGCTTTTATTTGGTGGTTTTTCGAACTTTGTTTGCTTTTGAGTGCTTGAGATACTATGCTTGTGAGACATTGATGATCATGTGTTTGATCATAAGCTACACTTAATGCTTGATGAATGCTATTATCTTTCATTTTAAGCGCTCCACCATTCTTGGTGATGAGTGCATGTATTTCATTCTTATCATTTTAAGCGCTCCACCAAGATGTATGTGACATGGAAGAGTGACCCATGACTCTAACTCCTTGTGCATTTGCAGTCCCAAGCAAATTTTAAATATGCACAAATTTAGGGGGAGCTCTTACTTGTCACATACTTCTCAAAGCGACGATATATTTCATGCTTATTATCATTTGTCGAAGCTTTGATCTATATGTTGTCATCAATTACCAAAAAGGGGGAGATTGAAAGTGCAACTATCCCTAGGTGGTTTTGGTAATTCATAACAACATATAGCTCATTGAGCTAATGCTATTCCAAGATGACTATTTCAGGAAAGCTCAATGATTGGCATGGCATGGATGTGAAAGTGGAACCCTCAAAATGCTAAGGACAAAAGATTGGCTCAAGCTCAAAAGCTCAAGACTCTTCATTTTATATTTTAGTGATCCAAGATCACATTAAGTCTTTAGGAAAAGCCAATACTATCAAGGAGGGATGAGGTGTTGCTTAATGAGCCTCTTGCTTCATGTGC
>NC_053026.1:581335867-581367603 GCF_003073215.2 Triticum urartu
CCTGGACGTCACGAGGAGTTCCGGAATGGTCCGGAGGTGAAGAATTATATATAGGAAGTGCAGTTTCGGCCATCGGGAGAGTTTCGGGGGTCACCGGTATTGTACCGGGACCACCGGAAGGGTCCCGGGGGTCCACCGGGTGGGGCCACCCATCCCGGAGGGCCCCATGGGCCAAAGTGGGGAGGGGAACCAGCCCATAGTGGGCTGGTGCGCCCCCCTTGGCCCACCCCATGCGCCTAGGGTTGGGAACCCTAGGGTGGGGGGGCGCCCCACCTGGCTTGGGGGGCACTCCACCCCTTGGCCGCCGCCCCCCTAGGAGATCCCATCTCCTAGGGCCGGAGCACCCCCTAGGGGGCCTATATAAAGGGGGGGGAGGGAGGGGGCAGCCGCACCCTTGAGTCTTGGCGCCTCCCTCTCCCCTGCAACACCTCTCCCTCTCGTAGTAGAACGGCGAAGCCCTGCTGCGGTGACCCCTGCATCCACCACCACGCCGTCGTGCTGCTGGATCTTCATCAACCTCTCCTTCCCCCTTGCTGGATCAAGAAGGAGGAGACGTCACGCTGACCGTACGTGTGTTGAACGCGGAGGTGCCGTCCGTTCGGCGCTAGGATCTCCGGTGATTTGGATCATGTCGAGTACGACTTCCTCATCCCCGTTCTTTGAACGCTTCCACGCGTGATCTACAAAGGTATGTAGATGCAATCCGATCACTCGTTGCTAGATGAACTCATAGATGGATCTTGGTGAAACCATAGAAATTTTTTTGTTTTCTGCAACGTTCCCCAACAGTGGCATCATGAGCTAGGTCTATGCGTAGTTCTCTTTGCACGAGTAGAACACAATTTGTTGTGGGCGTAGATGTTGTCAACTTTCTTGCCGCTACTAGTCTTATTTTGCTTCAGCGGTATTGTGGGATGAAGCGTCCCGGACCGACCTTACACGTACGCTTACGTGAGACTGGTTCCACCGACTGACATGCACTAGTTGCATAAGGTGGCTAGCGGGTGTCTGTCTCTCCCACTTTAGTTGGAGCGGATTCGATGAAAAGGGTCCTTATGAAGGGTAAATAGAAGTTGACAAATCACGTTGTGGCTTTCACATAGGTAAGAAAACGTTCTTGCTAGAACCCTTTTGCAGCCACGTAAAACTTGCAACAACAATTAGAGGACGTCTAACTTGTTTTTGCAGCAAGTGCTTTATGATGTGATATGGCCAAAGTTGTGATGAATGATATATATGTGATGTATGAGATCATGTTCTTGTAATAGGAATCACGACTTGCATGTCGATGAGTATGACAACCGGCAGGAGCCATAGGAGTTGTCTTTATTTTTTGTATGACCTGCGTGTCATTGAGAAACGCCATGTAAATTACTTTACTTTATTGCTAAACGTGTTAGCCATAGTAGTAGAAGTAATAGTTGGCGAGCAACTTCATGGAGACACGATGATGGAGATCATGATGATGGAGATCATGGTGTCATGCCGGTGACAAGATGATCATGGAGCCCCAAGATGGAGATCAAAGGAGCTATGTGATATTGGCCATATTATGTCACTATTATTATTTGATTGCATGTGATGTTTATCATGTTTTTGCATCTTGTTTACTTAGAACGACGGTAGTAAATAAGATGATCCCTCATAATAATTTCAAGAAAGTGTTTCCCCTAACTGTGCACCGTTGCGACAGTTCGTTGTTTCGAAGCACCACGTGATGATCGAGTGTGATAGATTCCAACGTTCACATACAACGGGTGTAAGACAGATTTACACATGCAAACACTTAGGTTGACTTGACGAGCCTAGCATGTACAGACATGGCCTCGGAACACAGAAGACCGAAAGGTCGAGCATGAGTCGTATAGAAGATACGATCAACATGAAGATGTTCACCGATGTTGACTAGTCCATCTCAGGTGATGATCGGACACGGCCTAGTTAACTCGGATCATGTTATACTTAGATGACGGGAGGGATGTCTATCTGAGTGGGAATTCATTATATAATTTGATTAGATGAACTTAATTATCATGAACTTAGTCTAAAATCTTTACAATATGTCTTGTAGATCAAATGGCCCACGTTGTCCTCAACTTCAACGTGTTCCTAGAGAAAACCAAGCTGAAAGACTATGGCAGCAATTATACGGACTGGGTCTAGAACCTGAGGATCATCCTCATAGCTGCCAAGAAAGATTATGTCCTAGAAGCACCGCTAGGTGACACACCCATCCCACAGAACCAAGACGTTATGAACGCTTGGCAGACACGTGTTGATGACTACTCCCTCGTTCAGTGCGGCATGCTTTACAGCTTAGAACCGGGGCTCCAAAAGCGTTTTGAGAGACACGGAGCATATGAGATGTTCGAAGAGCTGAAAATGGTTTTTCAAGCTCAGGCCCGGGTCAAGAGATATGAAGTCTCCGACAAGTTCTTCAGCTGTAAGATGGAGGAAAAATAGTTCTGTCAGTGAGCACATACTCACTATGTCTGGATTACATAACCGCTTAACTCAGCTAGGAGTTAATCTCCCGGATGACGCGGTCATTGACAGAATCCTTCAGTCGCTTCCACCGAGCTACAAGAGCTTTGTGATGAACTTCAATATGCAGGGGATGGAAAAGACCATTCCTGAGGTATTTTCAATGCTGAAATCAGCAGAGGTAGAAGTCAAAAAGGAACATCAAGTGTTGATGGTCAATAAAACCACCAAGTTCAAGAAAGGCAAGGGTAAAAAGAACTTCAAGAAGGACGGCAAGGGAGTTGCCACGCCCGGTAAACAAGCTGCCGGGAAGAAGCCAAAGAATGGACCCAAGCCCGAGACTGAGTGCTTTTATTGCAAGGGAAGTGGTCACTGGAAGCGGAACTGCCCCAAATACTTAGCGGACAAGAAGGCCGGCAACAGAAAAGGTATATGTGATATACATGTAATTGATGTGTACCTTACCAGTATTCGTAGTAGCTCCTGGGTATTTGATGACCGGTGCAGTTGCTCACATTTGTAACTCAAAGCAGGAGCTGCGGAATAAGCGGAGACTGGCGAAGGACGAGGTGACGATGCGCGTCGGGAATGGTTCCAGTTTCGCAGGTCAATTGTGATCGCCGTCGCCTGCCTACCATCTACATTCCCTTCGGGATTAGTTTTGAACCTTAATAATTGTTATTTAGTGCCAAGTTTGAGCATGAACATTTGTATCAGGATCTCGTTTAATACGAGATGGCTACTCATTTAAATCCGAGAATAATGGTTGTTCTATTTATATGAGCAAGATATGGTTTTTTATTCGGCGTCAATCATTGGACGGGCTACGATAGAGATGGATAGATCATGTGGTCGTTATTCTGTGTGAATCTCGGGACACTCTCGCCGAACGCGCTCAGGAATGACCGTCACACATTCGGTTATAGAGTAAGCACACATTTGTGACCGTTTTGGTCATTATCGCATAGGAGTGTCATTGTTGCATTCGTTCGGGGTCCCAGCACCACGATGTGTAATCTTTTTCGTAGTGACGGACTCCTTGTACTTGTTGGAGGGTTGTTTTGAGAGACGACCACTTCTTCGCCGTCTGGCTTGATCTTTAGGTCATATCCCCTACTTGAGGCCTTTTCGCCTACCTGGTCCTCACACCATCTGCATCTTGGCAGGCCACGTCTCAAGAGCGTTGTGTTAGAGCATCCAGGCTCTTGTCTGCGCCCCGTTGGCCCAGGGAGGTTAGTCGCCTGACGGGTCTTTTAATATTGCCCATCGAGTCTTTTAGTTCTGTTTTCATCACTATTACGTTTAGACTAAGAATATGGTTGAGTTTCCTCACTACGTTCCACTCTTTTTATATTCTTCGTGATGATGGAGCCGGAAAGAATGGCAAGTTTGAGGAAGAAGCTTAAATGTTTTGGCACTAAATATTTGAATGCTGAGCATGATTGCAATGTTGTTAGTATGAATTCCTTGAATATCCATGATGCTAATGATATGCAAAGCCACAAGCTTGGGGAAGCTATGTTTGATGAAGATGATATTTTTTGTCCCCCAAGTTTTGATGAGCAAATTTATTATGATGAAAGCATGCCTCCTATTTATGATGATTATATTGATGAAAGTGGATTTGGAGAGGTCATGACTTTATTTTGTGATGAATCCACTATTTCCGGAAGAGGTTCCAATTGATTATGAGAACAAAGTTGCTATCTATGATGATTATTGTGATGACTTGTATGCTATAAAGAATAATGATATATCCATGAAACTTGTCATCATGATTTTAGTTTTCAATTGGATTATGCCTCACATGATAGTTATTTTGTTGAGTTTGCTCCCACTATCTATTCATGAGAAGAATTTTGCTTATGTGGAGAGTAATAAAATTCTATGCTTGTAGATCATGAAAAGAATGCTTTAGGTGCTGGTTATATTGTTGAATTCATTCATGATGCTACTGAAAATTATTATGAGGGAGGAATATATGCTTGTAGGAATTGCAATAATATCAAGTTTCCTCTCTATGTGCTTAAAGTTTTGAAGTTATGCTTGTTTTGCCTTCCTATGCTAGTTGATTATTGTTCCCATAAGTTGTTTGCTCACAAAATCCCTATGCATAGGAAGTGGGTTAGACTTAAATGTGCTAGTCATATTCTTCATGATGCTCTCTTTATTTACAATTCTTATCTTTTATGTGAGCATCATTGAAATCATCATGCCTAGCTAGGGGCGTTAAACGATAGCGCTTGTTGGGAGGCAACCCAACTTTTATTTTTGTTCCTTGCTTTTGTTTAGTAATAAATAATTCATCTAGCCTCTGTTTAGATGTGGTTTTATGTTTAATTAGTGTTTGTGCCAAGTAGAACCTTTGGGAAGACTTGGCTGAAGTCTTTGCGATCATGCTGTAAAAAACAGAAACTTTAGCGCTCACGAGATTTGCTGCCATTTTTTATTGGAGAGTGCTATTGTAACGCCCTCGATGCGGCTATATCTCCTACGTGTCGAAGCACGACTTAGAGGCATAACCGCATTGAAAGCAATGTTGCAAGTAAGGTAATCTTCACAACAACCCATGTAAATAGATAAAAGGGGAAAGGATACATAGTTGGCTTACACTCGCCACGTCACACAAATACATGAATAACATTATAATCATCCAATACACTCATGGTCCGACTACGGTACCAAAAAAAAGATCAACCCCAACATGCGACACGGTCCCCGATCGCCCCAACTGGGCACCACTACTGATCATCTGGGAAAGACACATAGTAACGCCGAGGAGTCTTCATCGAACTCCCACTTGAGCTCAAGCGCATCGTCTGGAACGGTATCATCGGTCCCTGCATCTGGTTTTGGAAGTAAATCTGTGAGTCACGGGGACTCAGCAATCTCGCACCCTCGCGATCAAGACTATTTAAGCTTATAGGTAAGGCAAGGTAATATGTGGAGCTGCAGCAAGCGACTAGCATATATGGTGGCTAACATATTCGCAAAAGAGAGCGAGAAGAGAAGGCAAAGCACGGAAACAACTATGATCTAGAAGTGATCCTAGAACAACCTACGTCAAGCATTACTCCAACACCGTGTTCACTTCCCGGACTCCGCCGAGAAGAGACCATCACGGTTACACACGCGGTTGATGTCATTTTAATTAAGTTAAGTTTCGTGTTATCTACAACCGGACATTAACAAATTCCCATCTGCCCATAACCGCGGGCACGGCTTTCGAAAGTTCAAATCCCTGCAGGGGTTTCCCAACTTAGCCCATCACAAGCTCTCACGGTCAACGAAGGATATTCCTTCTCCCGAGACAATTCGATCAGACTCAGCATCCCGTGTTACAAGACATCCTCGACAATGGTAAAACAAGTCCAGCAACACCGCCCGAATGTGCCGACAAATCCCGATAGGAGCTGCACATATCTCGTTCTCAGGGCACACTCAGATTGTCCAAACTTTCGGTAGGCCAGCCCAGAGTTGCCCCTGGTGGCCACCGGCGGCTGACAGGTGGACCAACACTCAGAGGAGCACTGGCCCGGGGTTTAAAATAAGATGACCCTCGGGCTCCGGAAACCCAAGGGAAAAAGAGGCTATGTGGCAAATGGTAAAACCAAGGTTGGGCATTGCTGGAGGAGTTTTATTCAAGGCGAACTGTCAAGGGGTTCCCATTATACCCAACCGCGTAAGGAACGCAAAATCCGGGAACATAACACCGATATGACGGAAACTAGGGCGGCAAGAGTGGAACAAAACACTAGGCAAAAGGCCGAGCCTTCCACCCTTTACCAAGTATATAGATGCATTAAGATAACAAGATAATATAATGATATCCCAACAATAAACAATGTTCCAACAAGGAACAATCTCCAATCTTCACCTGCAACTAGCAACGCTATAAGAGGGGCTGAGCAAAGCGGTAACATAGCCAATCAACGGTTTGCTAGGACATGGTGGGTTAGAGGTTTGACATGGCAATTTGGGAGGCATGATAAGCAAGTGGTAGGCATCGTAGCATAGGCATAGCAAAAGAGCGAGCATCTAGCAAGCAAAGATAGAAGTGATTTCGAGGGTATGATCATCTTGCCTGCAAAGTTGTCAGAGTTGACTTGATCCTCGTAAGCAAACTCAATGGGCTCCTCATTCGCGAACTCGTCTCCCGGCTCTACCCAAGCAATGACAACAAGCAAACGGAACACAATCAACCACGTGCAATGCTCAAACAATATGATGCAAACATGGTATGCTATGCGGGATGCGGTATGTGATGCATATGCAAGATTTGACAAGGAATGATTAAACCTGGCCTCAACTTGGAAATCCAAGAGTGCCACTGGAAAGGTGAGGTGATTTCGGTTGAAATCGATATAAAGATCACCGGAATCGGAATCACGGGTTGGAAATGGCAAGCAAAACAAATATGGCACCGGTCTGCGATAAACAGCAAGTAGCCATCTAAATGCATCAAGATAAGTATGATACATCACTCAAACATAACAACAAAATACATGGCAGGGATCCACTCATAATGCTTGACAAAAGATGAACACTAGGCTATGACTAAATCATCCATTAACAGGTTCAAACAAGCATGGCAAAAATGCAAATGATAACAGGTTTCAGACTTAGTGAAATTAACACAAGTCTAGAATTTATCATCAGGAAGCCCACTTTAGAGCATGCAAACTACATGCTACAGGCACTTAACATGGCAAAGCAAGGCATGGCATGAAGCTACTCAAAGCACTTAACAAAAGTCCCTTAGTGACCTTGAGCCAAAAGGGATCAGAAAATACAATTGCACGCATGTGAACATGGCAAAAACATAAACAGATCTCAGACTTAGTGAAAAACTGGAGCATGCAAATCAGTTAACGAGTAGGCATGTTCACGAGCTCGATGCACTCACTATAGAGCATGGCATGACAAACTAAGCATACACCCGTCAAGAATACATATCATAGAAGCTAGACATGGCAAGAACAACAACATACCATGCACGGATCAATAGCAACATCCTCGGCAAAATCGCTAACAAGTCAACAATCTGCCAGGATTCACGAAATAGCAAAAGTAGAGCTCGATTGACTCAAGCTAGGGTGCTCCATAAATGCCAAAAAAGACATGGATGGATAGAGCACCACAATGTTAACAAATCATCCTTACTGATCATCCTCAAAAGAGGCACGGATCACTAGGAAACAACATGAACATATGGCATATTAACAAAATCAGATCAAGACTTAGTGAAATTCTAAGTCCCTGAAATCAGCATTACCGATTACGCCACTTTGCAAGCTTGTACTAGTCATCACACATATCACAAAAATACATGGTAAGCACCTCTGTAAAGATGGCATGGCATATAACAAAACTCATGTAGAGCTCAGGAGCATATCATGCACACATTAATCATGGCAAAAATGACAAATATCTATTTGATGAAACAGATCTGGCAATTTTATCACATAGCCCTCTTCCAACAGCATTTCGGGCATCAAGATGAGCTCAAATGAAAATGATGCAATGAGATGAAATGATGTACTCGTTGAGACGAACATTTTGATAATGCTACACGCGCAAATCGAAGCTACGGATGCAGAGATACAACATGATGAAAATCGCAAAAAAAACTAGGGTTACGGGGGATAAAAGTCAACCGGGTGATACTCCAGATCCAGATCCAGATCGGCGCGGATTACGAGGTTCGTCGCCAGAGCTCGCCGAGGACTTGCCGGAGTTCTGCAGGAAGAAGAGACCGGGGTGGCTTGCCGGAGACGGAGGCGGTGGCCGGAGGCGGCCGGGAACGGGGTCGGCGAGGAGAGGCGCCAGGCGCCGGCGGGGAGGAGGCCGCGGCGGTTCGAGGCGGCCGGCGGGCGCGGAGACTCGGCCGCGGCGGAGCTCGGCTCCGGCCGGCGAAGGGAAGTGGCGGACGACGCGGGTGGCGGCGGGCTGAGGCGCGCCGGCGCGCGGGGCGACTCGGGCTGCGGGGGCCTGCCCCGGGCCTCGGCGGGCCGGCGACGCGGGAGGCGGTTGTGGCGGCTGGCTCGCCACGTGGCAGCCTGCAATTCGTCGGGCAGCGGCGATCGGACGTGTCCGGCCCGATGCGGACATGTCCGGCGGCGGGAGGAGGAAGAGGCTAGTGTTAGGGATCCGGATTTTTCGGGGAGATGCACATATTTATAGGTAGAGGGAGCTAGGAGGCTCCAAATTGAGCACGGTTTTCAGCCACGTGGTCGTGATCGAATGCTCTAGATGATGGAGAGGGTTTAGGTGGGTTTTGGGCCAAAATGGAAGTGTGTTGGGCTGCAACACTCACGAGGCCTTCTCGGTCTCTCGGTTAACCGTTGGAGTATCAAACGAATTCCAAATGGCACGAAACTTGACAGGCGGTCTACCGGTAGTAAACCAAGGCCGCTTGACAAGTCTCAGTCCAATACGGAAAGGTTTAACCCCCACACACGAAAAGAGGTAGAAAGGGGCACCGGAGGAGATAGGAGCGCCGGAATGCAAAACGGACAACGGGGAAAATGCTCGGATGCATGAGACGAACACGTATGCAAATGCAATGCTCATGATGACATGATATGATATGCATGACAAAGGCAACAACACACGGAGACAAAAACCTGAACCCGAGGAAAATAAAATAACTTAGGCCGGAAACGGCAAGAGTTGGGATACATATAAGGTAAATTACATCCGGATGTTACAGCTATTTAGTTAATTATTTTTGCAGATGATTAATAGATAAATTCCTCATGTCTAGAAATTTATTTTAGAATTTTTGGGGTTACAAAAGTTTGCGTTAGTTACAGATTACTACAGACTGTTCTATTTTTGACAGATTCTGTTTTTCGTGTGTTGTTTGCTTATTTTATTGAATCTATGGCTAGTAAAAGAGTTTATAAACCATAGAGAAGTTGGAATAGTAGGTTTAACACCAATAAAAATAAAGAATTAGTTCATTACAGTACCTTGAAGTGGTGTTTTGTTTTCTTTTGCTAACGGAGCTTACGAGTTTTCGGTTAAGTTTTGTGTTGTGAAGTTTTCAAGTTTTGGGTAAAGATTCGATGGATTATGGAATAAGGAGTGGCAAGACCCTAAGCTTGGGGATGCCCAAGGCACCCCAAGGAAATATTCAAGGACAACTAAGATCCTCAGCTTGGGGATGCCCCGGAAGGCATCCCCTCTTTCGTCTTCGTTCATCGGTAACTTTACTTGGAGCTATATTTTTATTTACCACATGATATGTGTTTTGCTTGGAGCGTCATTTTATTTTATTTAGTTTTGCTTGCTGTTTGAATAAAATACCAAGATCTGAAATTCTTAAATGTTAGAGAGTCTTCACATAGTTGCATAATTATTCAACTACTCATTGATCTTCACTTATATCTTTTGGAGTAGTTTGTGGTTGCTCTAGTGCTTCACTTATATCCTTTTAGAGCACGGTGGTGATTTTATTTTATAGAAATAGATGAACTCTCATGCTTCACTTATATTATTTTGAGAGTCCTAAACAGCATGGTAATTCGGTTTGGTTATGAAACTAGTCCTAATATGATGGGCATCCAAGAGGGATATAGTAAAAACTTTCATATAAGTGCATTGAATACTAAGAGAAGTTTGATACTTGATAATTGTTTTGAGATATGGATATAGTGATATCAAAGTTGTGCTAGTTGAGTAGTTGTGAATTTGAGGAATACTTGTGTTGAAGTTTGCAAGTCCCGTAGCATGCACGTATGGTAAAGATGTGTAACAAATTTGAATCATGAGGTGTTATTTGATTGTATTCCTTATGAGTGGCGGTCGGGGACGAGCGATGGTCTTTTCCTACCAATCTATACCCCTAGGAGCATGAGCATAATACTTGGTTTTTTGATGACTTGTAGATTTTTGCAATAAGTATGTGAGTTCTTTATGACTAATGTTGAGTCCATGGATTATATGCACTCTCACCTTTCCATCATTGCTAGCCTCTTCGGTACCATGCATTGCCTGTTCTCACATTGAGAGTTGGTGCAAACTTCGCCGGTGCATCCAAACCCCATGATATGATACGCTCTTTCACACATAAACCTCCTTATATCTTCCTCAAAACAGCCACCATACCTACCTATTATGGCATTTCCATAGCCATTCCGAGATATATTGCCATGCAACTTTCCACCATTCCGTTTATTATGACACACATCATCATTGTCATATTGCTTTGCATGATCATGTAGTTGACATCGTGTTTGTGGCAAAGCCACCGTTCATAATTTTTCATACATGTCACACTTGATTCATCGCAATCCTGGTACACCGCCGGAGGCATTCATATAGAGTCATACTTTGTTCTAGTATCGAGTTGCAATCATTGAGTTGTAAATAAATAGCAGTGTGATGATCATCATTTAATAGAGCATTGTCCCCAAAAATAGAAAGGCCAAATAAAAAAGGAAGGCCCAAAAAAATAAATGAAAAGGGACAATGCTACTATCTTTTTTTCCACACTTGTGCTTCAAAGTAGCACCATGATCTTCATGATAGAGAGTCTCTAGTTTTGTCACTTTCATATACTAGTGGGAAATTTTCATTATAGAACTTGGCTTGTATATTCCAACAGTGGGCCTCCTCAAGTTCCCTAGGTCTTCTTGAGCAAGAAAGTTGGATGCACACCCACTTAGTTTCTTTTGTTGAGCTTTCATACATTTATAGCTCTAGTGCATCCATTGCATGGCAATCCCTACTCCTTGCATTGACATCAATTAATGGGCATCTCCCTAGCCCATTGATTAGCCGTGTCGATGTGAGACTTTCTCCTTTTTGTCTTCTCCACATAACCCCCTCATTATATTCTATTCCACCCATAGTGTTATATCCATGGCTCACACTCCTGTATTGCGTGAAAGTTGAAAAAAGTTTGAGATTACTAAAGTATGAAACAATTTCTTGGCTTGTAATCGGGGTTGTGCATGATGAGAGCATTCTTGTATGACAAAAATGGAGCATGACCAAACTATATGATTTTGTAGGGATGAACTTTCTTTGGCCATGTTATTTTGAGAAGACATGATTGCTTAGTTAGTATGCTTGAAGTATTATTGTTTTTATGTCAATATTAAACTTTTGTCTTGAATCTTATGGATCTGAATATTCTTGCTACAATAAAGAGAAATACATGATGAATATGTTAGGTAGCATTTCACATCAAAAATTCTATTTTTATCATTTACCTACTCGAGGACGAGCAGGAATTAAGCTTGGGGATGCTGATACGTCTCCAACGTATCTATAATTTTTGATTGTTCCATGCTATTATATTATCTGTTTTGGATGTTTTTGGGCTTTATTAAACACTTTTATATTATTTTTGGGACTAACCTATTAACCCAGAGTCCGGTGCCAGTTTCTGTTTTTTCCTTGTTTTAGAGTATCGCGGAAAAGGAAAATCAAACGGAGTCCAATTGACCTAAAACTTCACGGAACTTATTTTTGGACCAGAAGAAGCCCACGGAGTAACGGAGTTGGACCAGAAGAGTCCCGGGCTGCCCACGAGGGTGGAGGGCGAGCCCACCCACCCTGGGCGTGCCCCCTGCCTCGTGGACAGCCCGGAGGTCCACCGACATACTTTTTCCTCCCATATATACCCATATACCCTAAAAACTTCGGGGAGCACAATAGATCGGGAGTTCCGCCGCCAGAAGCCTCCTAGCCACCGAAAACCAATCTAGACCCATTCCGGCACCCTGCCGAAGGGGGAGATCCCTCTCCGTGGCCATCTTCATCATCCCGGTGCTCTCCATGACGAGGAGGGAGTAGTTCTCCCTCGGGGCTGAGGGTATGTACCAGTAGCTATGTGTTTGATCTCTCTCTCTCTCGTGTTCTTGAGGTGGTACGATCTTGATGTATCGCGAGCTTTGATATTATATTTGGTTCCTATGATGTTTCTCCCCCTCTACTCTCTTGTGATGGATTGAGTTTTCCCTTTGAAGTTATCTTATCGGATTGAGTCTTTAAGGATTTGAGAACACTTGATGTATGTCTTGTGTGGGATACCCGTGGTGACAATGGGGTTCCGCCCATGTATGTTTTGGTGATCAACTTGCGGGTTCCGCCCATGAACCTATGCATAGGGGTTGGCACACGTTTTCGTCTTGACTCTCCGGTAGAAACTTTGGGGCACTCTTTGAGGTTCTATGTGTTGGTTGAATAGATGGATCTGAGATTGTGTGATGCATATCGTATAATCATACCCACGGATACTTGAGTTGACATTGGAGTATCTAGGTGACATTAGGGTTTTGGTTGATTTGTGTCTTAAGGTGTTATTCTAGTACGAACTCTAGGGCTGTTTGTGACACTTATAGGAATAGCCCAACGGATTGATTGGAAAAGAATAACTTTGAGGTGGTTTCGTACCCTACCATAATCTCTTCGTTTGTTCTCCGCTATTAGTGACTTTGGAGTGACTCTTTGTTGCATGTTGAGGGATAGTTATGTGATCCAATTATGTTATTATTGTTGAGAGAACTTGCACTAGTGAAAGTATGAACCCTAGGCCTTGTTTCCTAACGCATTGCAATACCGTTTGTGCTCACTTTTATCATTAGTTACCTTACTGTTTTTATATTTTCAGATTACAAAAACCTTTATATACCATCCATATACCACTTGTATCACCATCTCTTCGTCGAACTAGTGCACCTATACAATTTACCATTGTATTGGGTGTGTTGGACACAAGACTCTCTGTTATTTGGTTGCAGGGTTGTTTGAGAGACACCATCTTCATCCTAAGCCTCCTACGGATTGATAAACCTTAAATCATCCACTTGAGGGAAATTTGCTACTGTCCTACAAACCTCTGCACTTGGAGGCCCAACAATGTCTACAAGATGAAGGTTGTGTAGTAGACATCAAAGCACACTGGTCGGATGTGATCTGAGCTGTATTCGGATTGTGTCAGAGTAGACTTATGGGCTTTAGTGTCCGTGCGAGGCCCAAGTGTTGAGCCAGCGACGAACGCCTATATAAAGTGGAGGTGCCGCACACTCACGCGATTGATCGCTTCGGCGCTGTCACTGGGGTTTTCATGTGTTGCGAATAGACACCTCCACTCACCGCCGGTTCTGTGATCGGACCAAGTAGTCCGCTGCACGATGTTCCTCCTGCACGTGTGGATACCATTAGAGGCGGTGCACTTGCGCTGCTCCGGTGAACCTGTACGTGGTACTGACGACCGACTATACGAGGGAGATCGGACGAGGAGGAGACGATCCACGCGGACGTGCTGCCCCAACTCTTCTTCCGCTGCACGGCACTGCGTGTCTAGTGATAACGAACTGTGATCCATCTCCCATAGCATCTTCTTGGTTGTTCTGCGTGTAGGAAAATTTTAATTTGTAGTCGACGCACCCTACCATAGATCCCAACAGCTAGCCTCTCCACCCCGTCACCGACGTCGCCCACCTCTCTTGTCGCTCGCTGTTGCCCACTCTTTGTCTTCCCAGATGCAATCAATGCTCGCCCCCACCAGCTAGAATCAGCGCATCGGCAAGCAGCATTCGCTCCTCTTCGTTGGTTGCCTCTGATGCTCCTCTTCTTGCCGACCATTGTGGTCGTCTTGTTGGACGAGTATGAGAAGGGCGTGCGGGAGAGCCACTGCCGCAAGCTCTGGCCATGACGCGATGGTGAGTCATGGTCACATGGTGGGGCAGCTTGGACACGGTCATGATGCGTGGTGGCGCAGTGTGGCATCTTGGACTACCCCCCATCATTGTTGATTTTTTTTATTGTTCAAAATGTTTGTCGAGTGTTTATACTCGACAAATAACCTGCGCCACATGGCAACGACATTGACCACTGAAAGTGCGTTATATCGACTAGAGGGGGGTGAAAATAGGCGATTTTTATGAATTCTTCACTGAGGAATTTGTGGGTGAGGAAATTCCTGAGTGAAGAACTACTTGCAGCGGAATAAGTACTCAGAAGAAAACATAACAGAACATGAGCATGGTCTTCATGATGAAATGAAAACAAGCACAGAGTACAAAAAGCGTAAACACGGGATAAACAGAATGAAGACAAACAGACTGAAGAAATTGAGCTGAGGAAATAGAGAAAGTCTTCAGTCAAAGTCTTCAAACAGATATGAACAAGCACACAACACAGAGATGAGGAAATAGAAGGGTTGAGGAATTGGAACCAGATAGCTCGGTGAAGACAATGATTTAGTTGACCCAGTTCCAACTGTTGTGACAGTTGTACGTCTGGTTAGGGCGGCTAGGTATTTAAACCTGAGGACACACAGTCCCAGAAACCCAGTCCTGAACACGCAGCTCAAGAAACTTAGTCCTCACCGTATTCCCCTTGAGCTAAGGTCACACGGACCTCGCCCAATCACTCGTGGTAAGTCTTCAGGTGACTTCCAAACCTTCACAGACTCGGTCACTCGGCGATCCACAATTTTCTCTTGGATGCTCTAGACCATGACGCCTAACCGTCTGGAAGATGCACAGTCTTCAAAGGTAACAAGCGTCGGATCCACGCAGGATCAATCTCTTCAATGATGCTCAATCACTTTGGGTTTGTAGGTGTTCGGGTTTGGGTTTTCCTCACTTGATGATTTTCACTCAAAGTCCTCGGAGGATGGGATGCTCTCAAATGAGAAGTGTCAGTTTCTCTCGGGGCAGCCAACCAGCTAGTGGTTCTAGGGGGCTATTTATAGCCTAGGGAGCAGCCCGACATGATAAGACATAAATGCCCTTCAATGATATGACCGTTAGGTGGGTAGATATTTTGGGACAGCTGGCGCATAGCACAGCAACGGTCGGAATTTTGAGTATCAAATTCCTCAGGGCTATCATGTTCCTCACTATGTACGCAATTCGCACCGGCGAATTCCTAACTCCTCGGTTAGAACAAATTCCTCAGAGACCAGAAGAACTTCATCTCTGTCATTGACAAAATTTGACTGAACTGTATGAGATTTCCAATGGCTTCACTCGAAGGGATTGGTAGATGTAGGATTTGAGTTGAGCATCACTTGGAAATTTTTCCTTAGTATTTCCTTGACCCCCTTTAACAGTACGGTGTTTCCTATGACTCAAGAAAGAGAAAATTAAACTACGAAAACAAAAGTCTTCACGCTTCATGTTTCTCAAATGAATACCAAGTCTTCAGGATCACACCAATTTCTTCATTTTCAAAGTCTTTAGAAATCCAAAGTCTTTAGTCGAAGAACTTCATTTTTAGGGGTCGACTTTCTCTTTAAATATCAAACTCCTCATAGTCTTATAGACATGTGTACACTCACAAATGCATCAGTCCCTTAACCTATAAGTCTTCAATACACCAAAATCACTAAGGGGCACTAGATGCACTTACAATCTCCCCCTTTTTGGTGATTGATGACAATATAGGTTAAGTTTTCAACGGGGATAAACATATGAAGTGTAAATACTGATATTGAGGAATTTGATTGCAAGATATAGAAGAACCCCCCCTGAAGATGTGCATAGTGAGGAATTAGCTTTTGAAGCAATGCACACTTTGAAGAGTAGGATCATGGAGATCCCCCCTATATCTTGTAATCCATACACGCATTTAACATATAATATGAAGAATTTGAAATGCATGATGAAATATGGTGACTGATGTAAGTCAGCATGCATCATTAACATATATGAGGAATAAGCATGCAGAAGAACACAACAAAAGTATCAGACCACCATCGGGTTTAAGTTTACAACTCGATCCAGCAAAGTCTTCAAAAGAACGAGAGCTGTAACTTAGAAGAAAAAAATGCCCATATAGATAGACCCGCTTGAAGACTAACTCAAATTTCTCCCCCTTTGTCATCGAATGACCAAAAGGATCGAAAAATGAGGACTAACACCCCTGAAGAATATCAAGTTGATGGAGGAGCGCCAGCGTTGTTGGGGTCGTTTGTTATTGTAGGGCCTGCCGCAGTGTCGTCCAAGTCTTCATGCTCATCGGTTTCGCGTGATGAAGAATATGAGCTGGCCACCAAGGAATGAACTTTAGTCTTCTTGAATTTCTTCGCCGGTGGCGGCTAAGACCATTCAAAGTCCTGCTTGAAACCCATTTGCTTCAAATCATCTTCACCATACAGATGTGACAAAACAGCCCAGGTGCCTGAAGACTTCATGGAGGTAGTAATGGTTCTTCTTCACTTCATTGTGTGTAGCAGTCATGTTGTGAAGAATAGAACCAAACTGACGCTTAACCCATTTGTGGTTTCGATCCACCTTCTGGTGAAGACTAAGAAGAGGATCACGTTCAGTCCTCACCATGGGAGCTGTGGCTTGAGGATTTGGCTTTGATGCATTAGCGGCAGAATCATGAGTAGCAGAATCATCATTGGTGGAGTAAGATGCAGCTTTGCCAAACTCACCATCCAATGGACGAATGCCTTCATCAATAATTGTAGTAGACTTGCCCTTTTCATTAGATGAGGAAAATGTCCTCTTGAGGACTTCAATGGGGGGCAAGTAACTGACATGATTCTGAAAATCAGCCTTGTAGTTGAGTGAAGACCTAGTTCTGAGGAATCTCATAATCCAAGGAGCATAAGGCTTCAACTCAAATGTAGAGAGGGCAACATTTGCCAGAGTCCTCATGAAGAAATCATGATAGTTTATAGGAATGCCACGTATGATATTGAATAGCAGATTCTTCATGATGCCAACAACTTCTTCATCATTGGAATCGTGACCTTTGATTGGACTCAATGTCTTTGTCAGAATGCGATAGACAGTTCTAGCACGAACATCCATTCCTTCACGAGGAAATTGGTCCTTGGAACTTGACCTGGCTTCAGCGGCTTCATCAACACTTGCCTGTAGTGAGCAGTGAGTTCAGGTTCATGATAGATGCAATGAGCGCCTTCAAGGGGAGGACTGACAGGCAGGGCGTGAAGTAATTCAGAGGCTGGTGCTTTTAAATGTGTGTTTTCTGTCATCCAGTCCAATACCCAAGAGTTCACATCGTCAGCATCGCCTGTGATATGCAGAGTTGCATAGAATTGAAGAATGAGCTCTTCATTCCAAATGCAAATATCCGTGCAAAAGTTGAGCAGTGTTGCATCATGAAGCACACTGAGGATTGGGGTGAAGCAAGGCAGTGATTCCATGTCCACGTGAGGAATATGCTCATGGTCGAAGACTTTGTCCTTGTTGAAGAGCAGTGAAGAATAAAAGTTTGCTTGGTTGGCAGTCCAGAAGCGCTTCCTTCTAAGACGAGCAGAGTCATAAGGGTTATAGTCTGTGAAGAACACATGTTCGCCGAAGAAGTCATCAGCCATGAATTTCTGCTTCTTCGAGAAGGGATCCTTTGGCTTGGGCTGAGGGGTATCGGTCAATTGCATCACTACCTCAGGAATCGCAATCTCAGGATCCACTGGCTGAGGAATTTCAGCTTCTTCTTCAGTGACATCATCTTCACCATCTTCGAACAGTACTTGAAAGGCGACCTGCTTCTTGTGAGGACTTGGTCGAGAGCCTCGTCCAGCAGTGGCCTTTTTCTTCAGTAGAGAGGGGCCAGTTGATGAATTGGGTGGAGCTGAAGAACTAGCAGAAACTCCTGAGGCAATAGAGATGTCTGTTGTCCTTTGCCACGTGGCGAGATGCACATGTGCTAGAGGAGCTGAGGACTTTGGAGGAGCTGGAGCAGCTTGAGGAATTGGCCGTGAGGGCTTTGAAGAATCTGGCTGTGAGGGCATTGGGGGTGAAGCACTTGGCTTATGAGCGGGCTTCTTTGCCATGGCCTTCTTTGGCTTGCTTCCAGAGGCCTCAGCAGTGGTAGCAGCAGCAGTAGAGTCTTCATTAAATTTCCTCACAGCTTCCTTAGCTATTTTGGCTAGATTGGCCTGGTGCTTGGCCCATTCATCAGGATAGTCCTCACCACGCTTGAGGCTGGTGGGATCAGCTTCTTGGCCAGGTGCCAATGGAAGTCTTGGGCATGGAGTATTAAGAGCAGATTTCTTCATATACTTGGGAGTAACATATTTGTACTCCCTTCATTCTCGTGCCCATCTCCTCTCTATCCTTTGTATCCGCACCTTGCGATAATTTTTGTCCTCCTTGCCAAATTTGGCCTCATCAGGAGTGCAATAATCCTTGTATATGTCATCAGGAATCTCGAAAGCAGTATTGACCTCAGGCCTCTTTCCTCCCTTCTGTGGCTTCTTACCGTCAGCCATTTTCTTTAGCTGAGGAATTTGAGCAATGGAATTCTCTGAAGAGGTGTGCAACTTTTCTTCAAGGAACGCTGCAAATGAGTTAAGTTGATGAGAACCTAGTGATTCAGCAGTGGACATGTGTACCTGTGAACAGAGTATAGTCGCGAGAAATTTGGAGAGGTCATATGCGTTCTCGGAAGGTTTTGCAATAAGAATAAGTTTGAGGAATTTGACTAGATGAGTCTTGAAGAATTTCACTAAGCGTTCTTTGACTTAGGTTCCAGAGCTGTACCGATCGAAAAATCCACACAATTGAGGAATCTTGAAGAAAAATGTTGTTTAGGGAAATAGATCAAGAACAGATGTTATGGGAGGTGTCCAGTGTGTGAAGATTTGAAGAATAAACACCTTTTGAAGATTTTGTAGAAAACATTTGAATCAAAGAGAGCAGTAAAAGTAACTTTTAATTACCCTGGACGAAGAACACGACGAACTGGTAAGTGTAGATGTGAAGCTCGTCGGTTTAGATCTTCCACGCCCTAACTTGGTAGAGGAAGACAGCTACGGCAGCGGCGGAGTGAAGAAATCCGCAGCCGGCGCGAGTACGACGGCGACAAGGTCAAGGCAGTGAAGCTCTTCCTCACCGGCGACGATGAAGTAGCGGCGGCGCTAGGTTTTGGGAAGCTCGAGTGGGAGAGAGGTCGAGCAGAGTAAAAAACGAGTGAGAAAGGGGAGGGGTATTTATAGTTGAAGTGAAAAACTGTTCGCCCGAAGAAATTGGACGAACGTGCTGTCGGTGTCAAAACCGGCGGATCTCGGGTAGGGGGTCCCGAACTGTGTGTCTAAGGTTGATGGTAACAGGAGACAGGGGACACGATGTTTACCCAGGTTTGGGCCCTCTCTATGGAGGTAATACCCTACATCCTCCTTGATTGATCTTGATTAGTATGAGTATTACAAGAGTTGATCTACCACGAGATCGTAATGGCTAAACCCTAGAAGTCTAGCCTATATGACTACGGTATTAAGTATATCCTTTCCGAACTACATCCTCCGGTTTATATAGACACCGGGGGGTCTAGGGTTACATAGAGTCGGTTACATAAGATGGAATCTTCATAGTTGTTTGCCAAGCTTGCCTTCCACGCCAAGGAGAGTCCTATCCGGACACGAGTATAGTCTTCGGTCTTCATATCTTCACAGCCCATCAGTTCGGCCCATAGATAACAGGCCAGACACCCGAGGACCCCTTAGTCCAGGACTCCCTCAGTAGCCCCCGAACCAATCTTTGCTACCTCTTGAGCACTGCGTTGGTTTTCCCCTAAGAGGAAGGGATGATGCAGCAAAGTAGCGTAAGTATTTCCCTCAGTTTTTGAGAACCAAGGTATCAATCCAGTAGGAGGCTACGCGCGAGTCCCTCGCACCTGCACAAAACAAATAAATCCTCGCAACCAACGCGATAAGGGGTTGTCAATCCCTACACGGCCACTTACGAGAGTGAGATCTGGTAGATATGATAAGATAATATTTTTGGTATTTTTATGATAAAGATGCAAAGTAAAATAAAAGCAAAGTAAAAAGCAAAGGAAATAACTAAGTATTCGGAGATTAATATGATGAAGATAGACCCGGGGCCATAGGTTTCACTAGTGGCTTCTCTCAAGAGCATAGGTATTTTACGGTGGGTGAACAAATTACTGTTGAGCAATTGACAGAATTGAGCATAGTTATGAGAATATCTAGGTATGATCATGTATATAGGCATCACGTCCGAGACAAGTAAACTGACTCCTGCCTGCATCTACTACTATTACTCCACTCATCGACCGCTATCCAGCATGCATCTAGAGTATTAAGTTAATGAAAACAGAGTAACGCCTTAAGCAAGATGACATGATGTAGAGGGATAAACTTATGCAATATGATGAAAACCACATCTTGTTATCCTCGATGGCAACAATACAATACGTGCCTTGCTGCCCCTACTGTCACTGGGAAAGGACACCGCGAGATTGAACCCAAAGCTAAGCACTTCTCCCATTGCAAGAAAGATCAATCTAGTAGGCCAAACCAAACTGATAATTCGAAGAGACTTGCAAAGATAACCAATCATACATAAAAGAATTCAGAGAAGATTCAAATATTGTTCATAGATAGACTTGATCATAAACCCACAATTCATCGGTCTCAACAAACACACCGCAAAAACAAGATTACATCGAATAGATCCCCACAAGAGAGGGGGAGAACATTGTATTGAGATCCAAAAAGAGAGAAGAAGACATCTAGCTAATAACTATGGACCCATAGGTCTGAGGTAAACTAATCACACTTCATCGGAGGGGCTATGGTGATGATGTAGAAGCCCTCCGTGATGGATACCCCCTCCGGCGGAGCTCCGGAACAGGCCCCAAGATGGGATCTCGTGGATACAGAAAGTTGCGGTGGTGGAATTAGGTTTTTGGCTCCGTATCTGATCGTTTGGGGGTACGTAGGTATATATAGGAGGAAGGAGTATGTCGGTGGAGCAACAGGGGGGCCCACGAGGGTGGAGGGCACGCCTGGGGGGGTAGGCGCGCCCCCCTACCTCGTGGCCTCCTCCTTTGTTTCTTAACGTAGGGTCCAAGTCTCCTGGATCATGTTCGTTGAGAAAATCACATTCCCGAAGGTTTCATTCCGTTTGGACTCCGTTTTATATTCCTTTTCTTCGAAACCCTAAAATAGGCAAAAAAACAACAATTCTGGGCTGGGCCTCCGGTTAATAGGTTAGTCCCAAAAATAATATAAAAGTGGATAATAAAGCCCAATAATGTCCAAAACAGTAGATAATATAGCATGGAGCAATCAAAAATTATAGATACATTGGAGACATATCAAGCATCCCCAAGCTTAATTCCTGCTCGTCCTCGAGTAGGTAAATGATAAAAACAGAATTTTTGATGCGGAGTGCTACTTGGCATAATTTTAATGTAATTCTTCTTAATTGTGGTATGAATATTCAGATCCGAAAGATTAAAGATAAAAGTTTAATATTGACATAAAAATAATAATACTTCAAGCATACTAACAAAGCAATCATGTCTTCTCAAAATAACATGGCCAAAGAAAGTTATCCCTACAAAATCATATAGTCTGGCTATGCTCTATCTTCATCACACAAAGTATTTAAATCATGCACAACCCCGATGACAAGCCAAGCAATTGTTTCATACTTTCGACATTCTCAAAAAATTTCAATCTTCACGCAATACATGAGCGTGAGCCATGGATATAGCACTATAAGTGGAATAGAATGGTGGTTGTGGAGAAGACAAAAAGGGAGAAGATAGTCTCACATCAACTAGGTGTATCAACGGGCTATGGAGATGCCCATCAATAGATATCAATGTGAGTGAGTAGGGATTGCCATGCAACGGATGCACTAGAGCTATAAGTATATGAAAGCTCAACAAAAGAAACTAAGTGGTGTGCATCCAACTTGCTTGCTCATGAAGACCTAGGGCATTTTGAGGAAGCCCATCATTGGAATACACAAGACAAGTTCTATAATGAAAAATTCTCACTAGTATATGAAAGTGATAACATAGGAGACTCTCTATCATGAATATCATGGTGCTACTTTGAAGCACAAGTGTGGTAAAAGGATAGTAACATTGTCCCTTCTCTCTTTTTCTCTCATTTTTTTTATTTAGGCCTTTTCTCTTTTTTTATGGCCTCTTTTCTTTCCCCTTTTTTTATTTTTCGTCCGGAGTCTCATCCCAACTCGTGGGGGAATCATAGTCTCCATCACCCTTTCCTCAGTGGGACAATTCTCTAATAATGATGATCATCACACCTTTATTTTCTTACAACTCAACAATTACAACACGATACTTAGAACAAAATATGACTCTATATGTGTCGGTGTACTAGAGTAGGGGTACCCTAGTATCCCAAACTTGTGCACGGGCAGTCGCAGCATCCCGCGGCAAGGCTTGCCGGGTGACCGCCAAGGTCCTCCGTGGTTCCTTTGGAGCCATTCAAGGACAAAGTATACAAGCCAAGGCATCTACAAGACCCCGGCAAGAGGAGCTTGCCGGGAAGGCCAATCAAGGCATCTACAAGACCCCGGCAAGAGGAGCTTGCCGGGAAGGCCAACCAAGGCATCTCAAGGAACTTGCCGCGACGCGCCACGCGTCCCGACAAGGCCCGGTGAGCGACAAGCTCCCGGACGCGACAAGACAACGACCGCGGCAAGGTGCTTGCCGCGGCAAGCCACCACTCTGTGTCCGCGCTCCAGCACATCCACCAACGTGTCGCTCTGGGACCCTTCCAGGCGTGCGTGGCGGGAGGCTGTGCAGCCAGCGGTGCGCGGTGGCAAGCGGCGCTGACAAGATTGCCATCGTGGCGAGCAGTGGCGTCCCTGACGGTCCCTTTTGCACTATTTAGGCGACGCAGACGGGCATTTAATGCCCTTGTCCCCTGCCGTCAGGGTTAGGTATGATACACTGTAGCAGGTAGCTGTACCTACCGCAACACCTTTCCATTTTTACCCTTGTCTACGTTGCCACCTGTCGGTGACCCCTTGAGCATATGAAAGGAGGCCCATGCGCAACATAGAGAGGGGGGGAGGAGGAAGAGGACACTCACGCTCGGTCTCGTTAGCTGCTGGGGTGTACTGTAGCACTCCGCGCTCCCGAGCAAGAACTCAATACAAACCACAAAGCAGGAGTAGGGTTTTACGCATCCGTGCGGCCCGAACCTGGGTAAACTGCTCGTGTGCTTCGCCTCGATCCGCTCTTCGTGCGACCCTCGCCCCCGCCGAACCGAAAGGGACTCGGTCCGCCGGTCCCATAGGTGTTCGTGGATTAGTCCCCCGACATCTCTGGCGCGCCAGGTAGGGGGCGTCGAGGTTGTGTGAACCAGATCCGGCGTTCACATGAGCTAGATCTTCATCATCTTCATCGACATGCCGCTGAAGAAGAAGGCTTCGGAGGCGGCTGCTCCGTCCGCGCCGAACCCACCACCGCCGGAGCAAACGGCTGATGGGGCAGACGCCGGCGGAAGAACGGGCGTCGACGAGGGAGCTCACGGTGTTGCCAGGTCCAAGGACAAGGCTGCGCTGCCCATCGGTGGCGTAGCCGGCTCCCACAACGACCGGGCGCACTCCAAGACCTCGGCGTCCGTACATGCACCGCGCCCATCTCAGGAGGCGCGGGACCAGCAGCGTCATGGTACTCACGGTACCATGCGTTTGCTAGACCAAGATTGAGCTGGTGGATCTCGGAGTGCTCAAGACCAGCATGCACGCCAACATGCTGGCACGAGCGAGGCACGGTCGCCTGGACGGGACGCTGCTCCTTCTAACATAGTTCAGAGTCTCATCGGCTTTGGCGCGAGCTACTACAGCAGAAGCTTTGGCGCGAGCTCAACTGCTCCTGGACTACCCTCCAACGGCAGACAAGATCGACGACTGGAGGGCCACCATTCAGAGTCTCATCGGCTTCGCCAACGGCGACACTCAACGGCAGCCGAGCACGTCGCAGCCGCGCCAAGTCAGCCAGGCACGAGCCGGTGGCGACAAGACCGGTGGGGGTGCAACCACTGTGCACTCTCCGCCCCGAAGGCCAAGATCGCCGACTCGCCGGATCCACCTCGACAGCGACTCCACCGCGTCATCAGATCCACGAGCTCGTGGCGATCAGCGCCAAGTTCTTCACGAACGACAGCAAGAAGACGCTCGTACTCGCATCGAGCGCCAAAGAGAAGCGCGACGTCAATCGGACCAGCACGCTGGGCCCTCTGTCGACATGCATGCGCCAGGGGAACCAGGCGGCCTGCCGTATGCGGTAGGTTGCCCTGCGTTTACTCTTGAGCTGCGGCAAGTCCAGTGGCCCAGCACGAAGAATTTCAAGCCAGACGTACCAGAGAAGTACGACGGCAAGTCGCATCCGTCGGAGTTCCTCAGCATCTACACCATCGCGGTGCAGGCTGCCGGGGGGCGGGACGACAAGATCCTTGCCAACTACTTCCCGCTGGTGCTCAAGCCCAACGTCAGGTCCTGGCTCATGCACTTGCCGGACAACTCCATATCCTCCTGGGCAGACCTATGCCATCAGTTTGTCGGCGCCTTTACAGGCGGCCACAAACCTCATGGCCAAGAGAGTGACCTTCATCTGCTCGCCCAGAAGGAGGGAGAGCCCCTGCGCACGTATATTCAGAGATTCAGCCGTGTACAGCACAACATCCCAGATGTCCACCCTGCCGCGGTCATCAGCGTGTTCCATCAGAACGTGCGTAACCGCAGGATGCGGGAGGAGATGGCGATGTGCAAGATCAGAGACGTCAGTGAGCTGTATGCCCTGGCCGACAAGTGTGCACGTGCTGAGGAAGGGAGGAAACTCCCCAGAGAGAATACAGGAGCAGGAGGATCTGACAGCGAGGATGCTGCCCCGGCAAAGAAAAACCGGCGGCGGAACAACAGGAAGAAGAAAGGCAAAGATGTGCTAGTCGTTGAGCAGTCCGGCAACGAAGGTGGCGCCAAGAAGGCCAAAGCTAGTAGCTCTGGCAAGGAGATTGCCGCATGCACCAACTGCCAGGCTGTGGCGACCGCCGACAAGCAGGACGGCACCGACAAGCAGTACTGCAAGATCCATCGCACCAAGGGCCATGACCTCCAGAGCTGCAAGAAGGTCGAGCAGCTTGTCCAGCAGCAAAAGGCTGAATACGAGCGACGCGACAAGGAGAGGGCCCAAGGAGGCGCTGGAGAATCCGGCAAGAAGCGCGCCGGCCGGGGGGGGACGCCGCGGCAAGGCCAAGCAGCGGCAAGGAGACAGACCTCCCCGCGGCCGTGACAAGGATGAGGATGACTACGACGACGAAGACATGGATGATGTCGAGACCAGTGAGCAGGAGTTCCAGAAAGCCACAGAGGTCTTGTGCGTTGACGGCGGTGCTTCTCTGCATATTTCGCACCGCCAACTCAAGCAGTGGGTGCGGGAAGTCAATGCGGCGGAACCACCTGTCGAGTCACACAAGCTTCTGAAATGGTCCAGCACGCCTATCATCTTTGATATTGAGGACCACCCTGATCGCACAACTGCGGTCGGGTGCTTGCCGATGTTGGTTTCACCAACTATCCGCAACCTCAAGGTCACTAAGATGCTAGTTGACGGCGGGGCCGGCTTGAACCTGATCTCCTCCGCTGTACTCCAGAAACTCCAGATCCCTGACAGCGAGCTTGAAGAGACCGGCACATTCCAAGGAATCAGCCCGGGAAGGAGCAAGCCGAAGGGGAAGGTCACGTTGCCAGTAACATTTGGTAGCGAGATGAACTTCAGGACTGAGAGGGTCACTTTTGATGTTGTCGATTTTCCATTGCCTTACAATGGGATACTCGGCCGTCCAGCACTCGCCAAGTTCATGGCAGCCTCTCACTACGCATACAACATGCTCAAGATGCCAGGCCCGATAAGCGTCATCTCTGTCCCTGGCGACAAGAAGGATGCTCTTATCTGCGCCAACAAGATCTACCGGGAAGCGGCAGCCGCAACAGATCGCAAGTCACTTGCCGTTGAAGCTCCCGGGGGGAAGAAGAAGACCAAGTCCGGCAAGAGTTCTGATGCCCACTCCGGCAAGTGCACCTCTTCGGAGTGCTGCGCTGCCGTCGAGGACGCACCATCGAGCTCCACCGGCAAGTGTAAGAAGACAATGGCAGCTCCGCCAGAGACCAAGAAGGTGTCCGCCAAGGAGGACGGCACTGGTGGTACCTTCACCATCAGTGCCACTCTTGACCCTAAATAGGAAAGCGCGCTCATTGCTTTCCTGCGGGCGAACGTCGACGTGTTTGCATGGCAACCGTCTGACATCCTCGGTGTTCCCAGGAAAGAAATTGAGCACCATCTTGCCGTTTGTCCTCATGCGCGGCCCGTCAAGCAGAAGGTCAGGAAGCAAGCAGTGGAGCACCAAGAATTCATCGCAGAAGAGATCAAGAAGTTGGAAGCAGCAGGCCTTGTCAGAGGAGTGCTCCATCCTACGTGGTTGGCCAATCCTGTAGTCGTGCGCAAGGCGAACGGGAAATGGAGACTTTGTATCAACTTTACCGATGTTAACAAAGCTTGTCCCAAAGACCCATTTCCTTTGCCGCGCATTGACCAGATTGTTGACTCCATGGCCGGATGTGACTTGCTTTCATTTCTTGACGCATACTCAGGATACCATCAGATCTTCATGGCAGAAGAGGATGAGGAGAAGACCGCATTCATCACTCCATGTGGCACGTACTGTTTTATACGGATGCCTTTCGGTTTAAAAAATGTTGGTTCAACATTTGCAAGGGTAGTCCATGTCGCTCTTGAGCCACAAATACACAGAAATGTGGAAGCCTACATGGATGACATAGTGGTCAAGAGCAAGGACAAGGCAACTCTGATTCAAGATTTACAAGAGACCTTTGCAAATCTGCGCAGGATCAGCCTCAAGCTCAACCCCGAGAAGTGTGTGCTTGGAGTCCCCTCCGGCAAGCTTCTCAGGTTCTTCGTGTCTCAGCGGGGAATCGAAGCCAATCCCGACAAGATCAAGGCCATTGAGCAGATTGAAGCACCAAAGCGCGTCAAGGATGTACAAAGACTTGCCGGTTGCGTGGCTGCTCTCAGCAGGTTTATCTCTAGGTCTGCTGAGCGTGCCCTGCCGTTTTTCAAAATATTGAAAAAGGCAGGTCCAATGAAATGGACTGCAGAAGCGGAGGCTGCACTGCAAGACTTGAAGAGATACCTGTCCTCCGCTCCAATACTTGTCGCACCTAAGCCACAAGAGAAGTTGCTGCTGTATATAGCGGCAACCAATCAAGTGGTTAGTGCTGCGTTAGTAGCAGAGAGGGAGGCAGATGACGAGCCAACAACCACGGCAGGCGCATCCAGCGACAAGCAGGGGGCTTCCCCGACAAGCTCTGGTCCCGACAAGGATGGATCTGCGCAGACGCGCGAGGAGATACAGAAGAGAATGGTACAGCGCCTAGTTTACTTTGTCAATTCCCTTCTGCAGGGGGCTAGGTCAAGGTACTCTGGCATGCAGAAATTGCTTTTCGGCCTTCTCATGTCCTCGAGAAAGCTGCGCCATTACTTCCAAGCACATGAGATCATAGTTGTCACTCGTTTTCCACTGAAGAGGATACTACAGAATCCAGAAGCAACAGGCAGGATTGTTGAGTGGCAACTGGAACTGTCAAGCTTTGGCCTCAAGTTTGAGAGTACTTCAACTATCCAAAGCAGAGCATTGGCAGAATTCATAGCAGAATGGACGCCGACACCAGATGAACAAATTCCAGAAACGAGCATCTCCGTCGGGGAAGCAAGCAAAGACTGGCTGATGTACTTTGATGGTGCCTTTTCGCTGGAAGGCGCCGTCGCTGGCGTGCTGCTTGTCGCACCCACCGGAGAGCACCTCAAGTACGTAGTCCAGATGCACTTTCCCAAGGAGCAAGCAACAAACAATACTGCAGAGTATGAAGGCTTGCTTGCCGGTCTCAGGATCGCGGCAGACCTTGGGATCAAGAAGCTCATTGTCAGGGGTGACTCGCAGCTTGTCGTCCGCCAAGTGAACAAGAGCTATCAGAGTCCGTTGATGGAAGCCTACGTCGACGAAGTGAGAAAGCTAGAAGAGCACTTTGACGGCCTACAGATGGAGCATGTTCCAAGAGCTCAGAACGCCATTGCCGATGGCCTATCAAACTGCGCCGCACTTAAGTTACCTGTGAAACCAGGGATCTTTGTGCTCAAGCTAACTCAACCATCTGTAACACCATCAACTGGACAGAGCAAGAAGAGGAAGTTGATTTTTGGTGACTATTTTCTGGCAGAGCTTCCCGAAGCCGCCGCCAAGAAGGTCCCCAAGATCAACGCCAAGAGCGCTGAGGAGCAGCCTGCTTCGGCAAGCCCTAGGGTTTGTTCCGTTGAAGCACAAACTCCTGACAAGTTTTGCTCCGGCAAGCTTGTCGGGGAACGTCAAGCTCCGGCAGAGCCGCAGGTTCTCGCCGTAGAAGCGGATGTTCCCGCAGCAGCAAATTTGCCTTTAGTCCTTGTTGTCGAGCCACAAGCTCCAGCATGGGCACAGCAGATTGTCCGTTTCCTTCAGACAGGAGAAACTTCCCGAAAATCAAGAAGAAGCGGAAAGAGTAGCCCGGTAGTCAAGTATGTACCAGTTTGTCGACAATACACTGTACAGAAGAAGACTCAATGGTGTGAAATTGAAGTGTATTCACCGGGAAGACGGACAAAAGCTGTTGGCAGAGATACATGGAGGCATATGTGGTCACCACATTGGCGCAAGAGCACTTGCCGGCAAAGCATTCCGGCAAGGTTTCTTTTGGCCGACAGCCCTCCAGGATGCAACTGCACAAGTAACCAAGTGTGAAGCGTGCCAGTTCCATTCCAAGCAGATACACCAACCAGCTCAAGCTCTCCAGACAATCCCTTTATCCTGGCCATTTTCGGTCTGGGGGCTCGACATCCTCGGCCCCTTTCCCCGAGCAGTCGGGGGCTTTGAGTACTTGTACGTTGCAATCAACAAGTTCACAAAGTGGACGGAAGTGGCAGCAGTGAGGAAGGTGACAGCACAGTGAGCAGTCAAGTTCTTCAGGTCGATTGTTTGCCGCTTCGGGATCCCTAACAGGATAATCACCAACAGCGGTACGCAATTCACGAGCCGCACCTTCATGTAGTACGTCCAAGATCTTGGCGCCAAGGTCTGCTTCGCTTCTGTTGCTCACCCGAGAAGCAACGGTCAAGCGGAGAGGGCAAATGCTGAAGTGTTGCGTGGGCTCAAGACCAGGACTTTCGACAGGCTGCACAAGTGCGGAAGAAACTGGATCGAGGAGCTGCCGGTGGTTCTTTGGTCGATCAGGACGACGCCAAATCGAGCCACTGGCCAGACACCTTTTGCTCTAGTCTATGGAGCAGAGGCAGTTCTCCCCATGGAACTCGTATACGGGTCACCTCGAGTGCTCGCTTATGATGAACTTGAGCAAGAGCAGCTGCGACAAGATGACGCGCTGCTCCTTGAGGAAGACCGTCTTCAGGCTGTTGTACGAGCTGCTCGCTACCAGCAAGATTTGCGCCTCTACCATAGCCGCAAAGTTAACGCCAGAAGTTTCAAGGAAGGCGACCTTGTTCTTCGGCGTGTTCAGTCCGCCAAGAATTCCAACAAGTTGACGCCGAAGTGGGAAGGCCCTTACTAGGTGAAACGAGTCACTAGGCCTGGCGCTGTCCGCCTTGAGACCGAAGATAGCATTCCGGTGAGCAATTCCTGGAACATTGAGCATCTTCGTAAGTTTTACCCGTAAGGCGCGGTTGCCGGAACCTGTTCCGGCAACCACCTTTTGTACAAGTCTTGCCGCTGTTGCATGTAATCCTTTGTACAAAGCCGGGCGCAGACCCCGTGCATAAGTAAAGCTCATATGCTCCGCACATCTTGTCAATTTCATGCTTTCTATTTTTTGCATATGTGATCTGACACTTTGTGCAGCACCTACTCCCCGGTAAGAAATAACGAGCCGTAAGGCTCCATATCTTTATTTTCTCCTCTTTCTTTTTTCTCTCAAGGAAAGGAAGGTTCCCTCGCCCACAAGTTTGCCGGGGGGGAAAGGAGAAGATAATGGTATGGACCAGGCGTCGTTCAAGAAAGTTTCGCCTTACCGGGAAGCAAACAACAGAAAAGATAAGTTGCCAAAGTTTGAGCAATCAGATTTTTTAAATTTTTAAGTTATCTCCCTTGAATGACCGCACTTTGTATGGAAAACCTGTGCGCGGAGGAACCAACTCATAGCTAGTTGCGCCCTTACTTTGTTTCGAGTCCGCTCAACAACTTAAGTGAGCTGCGACTAGTTGCGACAAGGTTTCTTGTCGGTAGCGGCACCGCCAGCAGGCTGCTGACATCCCGCACTCAGCGCTCGCGGCTAAGGTGCCTGCACCGGCAAGTTCCCTAAAAGCGTAGGGCAAAAACATACAAACGGAGGAATCAAGTAAAGGGAATAACATTGCAATCATTACCCGGAATAGAGTTATATTACAAGGTAGCTTGTCGCGGCTCTAACAGATTGTTCTCATAACATGACCAGCAGCGACAAGAAAAGAAGAAAACGGGCGGCCTAGTCTACGCGATCGCCCACAATCCTCTTGATCCCGCTCACCTTGTCCACAATGGGTGCGACAAGGGTCTTGAGCGCCTCCAGATCAGCATCCGGCGGCAGGGTCTTGAGGACGTTGGTGAGGTTGAGGCCCGGGTTGCGGAAGGCCACCTTCACCAACACCTTTTGAAGAGCTCCCGCGCAGATCTTGCGCGACTCGTCGGCCAGCTGCTTTGGGATCCTCTCCCAGAGTCGCTGGAGGGCCGTCGCCACGCCTTTGAAGAACAAGATGAGCTTGGCGCTGGGTTGGAGGTTCTCGTCGGAGGGATACCCAAGATCCTCCATCCCCAGCTACGCCAGCTCCCTGTCAATGTCTGCGGCAACATTCACGAGACCCTCCGTCCAGTGCTCCACATTCTCCCTAAAAGCATTCTGGGCGGCGGCAGCACTCGCCAGCAGCGCCTTGTCAGCCTTGATCTCCTCCTTCAAGGCCACCTCCTGCTCCCTGGCGCCGTCCAGTGTCTTGGTCAAAGTAGTCAGCTTCAACTCAAGATCTGCGTTGGAGTCCTTGGCAGCACTGAGCTCCTTGCCCTTTTCGGCGAGACGAGCCTGCAGCTCTGAGTGGCTGTAGGCGTCCTTCTCCCGCTCACGCTTGAGCGCGGCAAGCTCCTCACCGCTCGCCTTGAGATCGGCCTCCAGCTGCGCCACCTTCATCTCCAGCTCCTTCTTGGCAGCCTCGATGGCTGCGGCAGCATCCTCCGCTTGCTTGAGGGCCCCTCCTCGTGGGCGTCAAGGTTGACCTTCCGCTGCACCAGCTCACCCTCCTGCGCAGACAGCTTTTCAGCGGCAAGCCGCCGTTGCTCTTCGACTTCAGCCTTCTCGAGGAGGAAGGCCTTCTGCTCCTCAGCGAGTTGCTCCCGCTCCTCTGCCAGGGACCGGAGAGCTTCCTGGTTGAGACCCCGG
>NC_053026.1:581368603-581450780 GCF_003073215.2 Triticum urartu
GAATTCCTGAAGGGGAAACCAGCGAGTGCACCTGTGATACTTGAAGCGGTTCAGTCGCTGAAAGATGTTATCTCGCCGTCAGAAGGCACCACACACCCTGAGTACAGAGTCAGCTTGGCGGTCAGTTTCTTGTTCAGTTTCCTTTCTTCACTTAGTAACAACCTGAATGAACCTGCAAAGTATATTGCTCCCAATGGCTCATGTGCCAAGTCATCGCCTGAGAAGCAAGATGAGGTTGCCAGCGATGGCTTGCCAATTCGCTCAAGGCAAGAACTGGTTTTCAATGATGAATACGAACCTGTCGGCAAGCCAATCACGAAAGCTGGGGCGGAGCTGCAAGCTTCTGGTATACTCCTAAACTCTTATTCCAGTATTTAGTGCAAGTGTTTCATTCAATTAATTTTCACTATAGCTGTGTATGTACTAGACCTGGCACTTGAATTTCTAGCTTTCCATAGCTTGAGCTTCTTACAAAGTTTACGTTAATATAACTTATATTTTCTTCTGCATAGTTGAAATCAAGATCTTTTCTTTTTTTGAAGACTCAGATCATTTGGTAGTTACTTGTGTACATTGGTCCATCAGTGCAGGACCATCTGATATGCTTCATCCCTGCATTTCTATTCTGAAATATGCACTTGACAATATTCTTGGTCTTGTTCAGGGGAGGCTGTGTATGTTGATGACATCCCAGCTCCCAAGGATTGTCTCTACGGAGCATTTATCTACAGCACACACCCTCATGCCCATATAAAAGGTGTCAACTTCAAATCATCGTTGGCTTCCCAAAAGGTCATCACGGTTATCTCCGCAAAGGACATTCCAGCTGGTGGAAGAAATGTTGGATCCGCCTTCCCGATGCTAGGAGACGAAGCGCTTTTCGGTGATCCGGTGTCTGAATTTGCTGGTCAGAATATTGGCATTGTGGTACCTACTTCTGAAACACTTGAGCTCAATTTCAGAAAAATGCATAACCAGCAGTTGTATATTTGTACCCCGAATTCTAAGAGGTCATTTGAACTTATCGCATCATCATGTTTCTTTGCCATCACTCAGATCGCTGAAACACAGAAGTACGCCTATATGGCAGCGAAGCAAGCCATCATTGAGTATAGCACCGAGAATCTTGAGCCGCCAATTCTGACAATAGAGGACGCCATCCAACATAATAGCTACTTCCCTGTTCTCCCATTTTTGGCTCCAAAGCCAGTTGGGGACTTTGACCAAGGGATGTCTGAAGCGGATCACAAGATACTATCAGGAGAGGTACACACTTGATACTAGAAGAACGCCCGTGCGTTGCAACGGGGCCACATTAACTTTAAGAGTTTAATATTAATCATGTTAATAATACATTTAATATTCTCATACATATCAAGTGACACTGGCGACCTTTTTGTCAATTTAGCAACGGGCTCAATTGCAACGGGCTCTTTATACATATCAGACAACTCGCTACTACTTAAACTACAACTATGGCTATCAATATTTTTTTCTCAATTTAGCTCAGCAATAGTGCCTGGCTTAATAGACTGCTTTGCATTCACCCCCTCAAAAGACAGAGAGAACCAACTCAACATGTCAGAAGATTAACAGAAATTTCATTTCTATGGCATGAACATATAGCAGGAGCACCAACACATAGATCAGCAGAGAGCAGAGCACAGCATGCACACACTCGGGCCATCTATATCATACACACACAACAACGCACACACGCATCATGCTGGCATACACATATAGAAAAGCAGGCACACACGCATCATGCGCATTGGCCGGTGCGACGCACGCAGAGCAAGTACATACGCGCGGAGAGCAAGCTAGCAAGCACGCACGCGTCCAACCCCGCCGCTGCATGCGCTGGCAGAAGGTGAGACAACAAGGGAGACTGCACATTGAAGCTGTCCATGCAAGGCTGGAGGTGTTGGGCCGGCGACGGCGGTGTCAGGACGGCGCTTGATTCGTTCCCGGTGGCGTGGAGCTTGGGGCGGCAACACGACGATAGCTAGTGCTCGGGGATGGGGGTTTGGGGCGGGGGCAGTCGACCCGATGGCTGGCGAAGTTAACGGGCTCGGGCGGCTGGAAATTCGGCGGGTGGCGGCGGCACAGCACGAGGATGGGACAGGCGGAAAACCTTGCGGGCGTTCAACTACCAATACCCACGCCTTTTTTAGGGGAATTGCTTGTGAAAATAATGTGCGACGACGACTTCGCGAGCGGATCCCCTTAAAAAAGACATAGCGAGCAAATTCCCTTAAAACTGGTAGGAATGGATACGATTGACGACGTTGATAAATAGTGGTGAATGTTGGCCTAATTTACTATCATCATGCATGGAAATGAATCATCAAGAAAAAGAATACTTCCTATTACTACACTCATAGGAAGCTTCCTAATCTCTGCTACCAAACAGTTTCTGCCCAAACAAGGAAAGAAAGTTATGGACTTGATTCGGAAGGAAACAAACGTTATGAAGATTAATTAATTTAGATTTGATCTTTAGAGATTGATTGTGATTGATTTTTTTACATAAAGACATTACTAAATAATTTGCGTCAGTATGGAAAGTTCTGATCCGTTCAGTTTTTTTCGTTGTGTGAGAGAGTGAAGTGAAAATAAACCGATGAAGTGAGGGAGGCGACGACAAAAATCTACGACGGTTAACCTACGAAAAAAAACCGGACGAAAGTGGTGGGACGAAAAAAAACCTGAAAGCGAGACTACCAACTGCTCCATTAGGAGTAGAGATTTAGGAGGCTGCATTCTTAGTTTCAGGCAAGGCCGAAATACTGACACCGAGTATCTTTTGTTAATTTCCGACAGATAAAACTTGAATCACAGTACTACTTCTACATGGAGACGCAGACCGCATTGGCCATCCCTGACGAAGATAACTGCATCACTGTCTACTCCTCGGCACAGCTACCCGAGATCACGCAGAATGTCGTCGCGGACTGTCTCGGCATTCCGTACCACAATGTTCGCATAATCACCAGAAGAGTTGGAGGCGGCTTTGGTGGAAAGGCAATGAAAGGGTCCTATGTAAGTGCCCCATTATATAACAACATGGGCATAAATTTATGAATGTAATGAAATTGTTGTGTGTTCTTCAGGTCGCATGTGCGTGTGCACTTGCAGCGTTCAAACTGCGGCGCCCTGTCAGGATGTACCTCGACCGCAAGACCGACATGATCATGGCAGGTGGGCGGCACCCGATGAAGGTGAAATACTCGGTTGGGTTCAAATCGGACGGCACAGTCACGGCACTATACGTCGACCTCAGGATGAATGCCGGGATATCACCAGACTTGAGCCCTTTGATGCCGGGTTGCACCATCGGTGCTTTGAAGAAGTACAACTGGGGTGCCCTTGCCTTCGACATCAAGTTGTGCAAGACCAACGTCTCGTCAAAGTCCGCAATGCGGGCGCCTGGCGATGTGCAAGGCTCCTTCATCGCGGAGGTCATCATCGAGCACGTCGCATCCGTGCTTGCAGCCAACCCCAACGCCATCCGTAGGACGAACCTCCACAGCGTTGAGAGCCTCACGAAATTCTACGGTGATGCCGCGGGGGACGCCCCCACGTACAGCCTCGTCGACATCTTCGACAAGCTGGCCTCGTCGTCAGAGTACCGGAGCAGGGCGGAGGCAGTTGAATGGTTCAATGGCGGGAGCAGGTGGAGGAAGCGCGGCATCTCGTGTGTGCCCATCACCTACGAGGTGTCCCTTCGGCCGACGCCTGGGAAGGTGTCCATCCTGAACGACGGCTCAATCGCTGTGGAGGTCGGCGGCGTGGAGCTCGGGCAGGGGTTGTATACCAAGGTGAAGCAGATGACGGCGTTC
The DNA here is from genome assembly GCF_003073215.2 of Triticum urartu. Classification (NCBI taxonomy): domain Eukaryota; kingdom Viridiplantae; phylum Streptophyta; class Magnoliopsida; order Poales; family Poaceae; genus Triticum; species Triticum urartu. The sequence goes on from NC_053026.1 coordinate 581,372,446, forward strand.
GGGCTTGGGGAGCTCTGCCCTGACGCCGATGGGCTGCTCGATAAGGTGCGCGTGATCCAGGTTGACTCACTGAGCATGATCCAGAGCGGGTTCACCGGCGGGAGCACCACCTCCGAGACCAGCTGTGAGGCGGTCCGGCAGTCGTGCACCGCGCTCGTCGAGCGTCTCAGGCCCATCAAAGAGGGTCTCGAGGCCAAGTCCGGCGCAGCGGTGCCATGGAGCTCCTTGATCGCCCAGGTGAAAATGGCGGGCCTGAACCTGTCGGCACATGCCTTCTGGACACCCGACCCAGCCTTTGTAAAATACCTCAACTACGGAGCCGCCGTCAGCGAGGTGGAAATCGACGTTCTGACTGGAGCGACGACGATCCTGAGGAGCGACCTCGTGTACGACTGCGGGCAGAGCCTGAACCCGGCGGTGGACCTTGGCCAGGTGAGCTCGCTGCCAATCGACACAGTCAGCTGATTGCTGGAAGATTGCTGTAATCTGAAATTATTTTTGGTTGATGGATCAGGTGGAGGGCGCATTTGTGCAAGGGGTTGGGTTCTTCACAAACGAGGAGTACACGACGAACGCCGACGGGCTGGTGGTGAACGATGGCACGTGGACGTACAAGATCCCCACGGTGGACACCATCCCAAAGCAGTTCAACGTGGAGCTCATCAGCAGCGCGCGCGACAAGAAGCGGGTACTCTCCTCCAAGGCGTCCGGCGAGCCACCGCTGCTGCTGGCGGCATCGGTGCACTGCGCCATGCGGGAGGCCATCAGAGCGGCTAGGAGGGAATTCTCGGTCAACTCGCCACTGACATTTCAGATGGATGTGCCGGCGACCATGGCCGACGTCAAGGAGCTCTGTGGCCTCGACGTCGTCGAGAGGCACCTCCAGCGCCTCTGCTCCCCCGCCACCAAGGCCTGATGATACTTGCATGTAAGTTGTGTAGAAACGTGAGACGAGCGGTTTGGGATGCTGAACAATGACTGCTTGTGTGCTGCTGTGTATGTATATAGAAGAGAGGAGACAATTCAGCTATCGTCTGGACCAAATCGGACCAATTCCATTCACTGTCAAAAGTTAGCTCGAGTTGCTATGAGAGTTATCTATTTTGGAGTTGATTTGAATAGTTTCTGAAAGGTTTTCTGAAAACTAGTTCAAACGGCTGCCATGACAAAGGTTTTGTGGATTTCTCCCCGCTGCGGCCGTGGAAGAGGTATTGGCTATTTGCTACCGCGGCGGAGAAATACCCTAAATCTTTAGCACTGCATAACGGAGGTTTCCTGCTGGAGACTATGAGGACATGTTGGGCAAGTGAGTCGGGGCATTGACGTTAGAATGTTGAACTGGCTCGGTGACACACTGGAGTACACGGGGTACACGTTTGCACCGGAGCTAGGCGCCCGGCCCCAACGGTTGGAGGTTGTTATTATCGACGTAGAAGAAGAAGGAGGAGGTTTAAGTCGTTTTCACCGCTCTGCATTTGTTTAATTTCGTGGAAAACGTGGTTGATTAGTTTTCCCAACCGTGGTATACTTGAGAATAAGATACCCGCATCGCATCTACGAAACCGACAGCCCAGCCCAGGTATGGCCATTGTGTGTGGTTGAAAAGTTGAATAAGTTACCAGTTGAGTACGCGACATCACCGGGACATGTCAACTTTATCTTGCTGGCGTAAACAAGATACGCTTGGGCTGTAAAAAACATAAACATCTGCTTCATAGGCAGCGGCCGGCCGGCCGACACCCCCACCACCAACCACACCATGTAAAAGCCCAGAGCTACACCCGCCTTTCGGAGTCGTCTCAGGCGATAGCACAAATGTCTATGTGAAAACATTGAATCCATTATCCGATAGTTCTGGTGGGGGAGTAAACAAGGAAAGAGGAAGGCAGTTTGGGTATCTTGGGATGTTATGACAAAGCCGAAGTATCTTGGCGGCATGGGGTTTAGGGACATGGAAATCTTTAACCTTGCTTTGTTGGCGCGTCAGGCATGGAGAGTACTGAAAGATCCAAACTCTCTCAGTGCATGGATATTGAAGGCTGCATATTTTCCTAACACAAGCTTCTTGGAGGCAGAATTAGGCCATCACCCATCACAGATATGGAGGGCTGTGTTGGGGAACGTAGTAATTTTAAAAAAATTCCTACGCACATGCAAGATCATGGTGATGCATAGCAACGAGAGGGGAGAGTGTGATATACGTACCCTTGTAGATCGACAACGGAAGCGTTTGGTTGATGTACTCGTATGTCTCCACGGCCCGACCGATCAAGCACCGAAACTACGACACCTCCGAGTTCTAGCACATGTTCAGCTCGATGACGATCCCCGGACTCCGATCCAGCAAAGTGTCGGGGAAGAGTTCCGTCAGCACGACGGCGTGGTGACGATCTTGATGTACTATTGTCGCAGGGCTTCGCCTAAGTACCACTACAATATTATCGAGGACTATGGTGGCAGGGGGCGCCGCACACGGCTAAGAATATGATCACGTGGATCAACTTGTGTTCCTCTGGGGTGCCCCTGCCTCCGTATATAAAGGCTCAAGGGGGGGGTGCGGTGCGGCCGGCCTAGGAGAGGCGCACCAGGAGGAGTCCTACTCCCTCCGGGAGTAGGATTCCCCCCCCCCCCATTCCTAGTTGGAATAGGATTCGCGGAGGGGGGAAAGGAGAAAGGGGGGCCGGCCCCCTCTCCTTGTCCTATCCGGACCAAGGGAGGGGAGGGGCGCACGGCCCATCTCAGGCCACCTCTTCTCTTTTCCACTAAGGCCCACTAAGGCCCATATAGCTCCCGGGGGGTTCCGGTAACCTCCCGGTACTCCGGTAAAATCCCGATTTCACCCGGAACACTTCCGATATCCAAACATAGGCTTCCAATATATCAATCTTTATGTCTCGACCATTTCAAGACTCCTCGTCATGTCCGTGATCACATCCGGGACTCTGAACAACCTTTGGTACATCAAAACGTATAAACTCATAATATAACTGTCATCGAAACCTTAAGCGTGCGGGCCCTACGGGTTCGAGAACAATGTAGACATGACCGAGACACGTCTCCGGTCAATAACCAATAGCGGGACCTGGATGCCCATATTGGCTCCTACATATTCTACGAAGATCTTTATCGGTCAGACCGCATAACAACATACGTTGTTCCCTTTGTCATCGGTATATGTTACTGCCCGAGATTCGATCGTCGGTATCAATACCTAGTTCATCTCTTACTCGGCAAGTCTCTTTACTCGTTCCGTAATAACATCATCCCACAAACTAACTTATTAATTGCAATGCTTGCAAAGGCTTAAGTGATGTGCATTACCGAGAGGGCCCAGAGATACCTCTCCCGACAATGGAGTGCAAATCTAATCTCGAAATACGTCAACCCAACATGTACCTTTGGAGACACCTGTAGAGCACCTTTATAATCACCCAGTTACGTTGTGACGTTTGGTAGCACACAAAGTGTTCCTCCGGCATACGGGAGTTACATAATCTCATAGTCATAGGAACATGTATAAGTCATGAAGAAAGCAATAGCAACATACTAAATGATCGGGTGCTAAGCTAATGGAATGGGTCATGTCAATCAGATCATTCAACTAATGATGTGATCCCGTTAATCAAATGACAACTCTTTGTCCATGGTTAGGAAACATAACCATATTTAATTAACGAGCTAGTCAAGTAGAGGCATACTAGTGACACTCTGTTTGTCTATGTATTCACACATGTATTATGTTTCCGGTTAATACAATTCTAGCATGAATAATAAACCTTTATCATGATATAAGGAAATGAATAATAACTTTATTATTACCTCTAGGGCATATTTCCTTCAGGCTGTTCTTGATGGAAGAGACATTCTCAAGCAAGGCATTATTAGGCGTATTGGCAATGGGAAAACAACGAATATATGGAGAGATAATTGGTTACAGAGGATTGGACCTTTTAGACCGATCACAGCTCTCACTCCTAACCCGCCCGAGATGGTGGCCGAACTTATAGATTCGACCACAACGTCGTGGAAGGGAGGAACTGATCCGGACCACCTTTGTGCGGTTCGACGCTGAAGCCATCTTGTCCATACCGATATGCACCAGGGCAGTAGAGGATTTTTGGGCCTGGTCAGCCGAGAGGAGCGGCAGATTTTCAGTTAGTTCAGCATACCAGATGGTCATGACCAGGAAGAAGGAACGAGGGGACTGGCTGGAACAGACCCCGGGTGGCTCGACACTGAACGCTAACCGAAGGGACTGGACGACATTGTGGAATATAAATGTACCTTCCAAACTTAGGGTCTTCCTGTGGCGGCTGGCGAGGCACACTATGCCGACAGTGGACCTATTGCATCAGCAGCACATGTCAGAAACTCATCAGTGTTTGCTGTGCGGGAGGGAAGACTCATGGAGACACGCACCCTTGGAGTGCACTATGTCAAGGTGTATATGGGCGCTCTCGGAGGATGAAGTGGTGCAACTGCTGAGTATGAACACGAATCCAATGGAGCTTTGGTGCTGATCATGTTTTGCTCGTGGAAGAGACTTAGTCAACGGGTCTGCTACATTCAGCTTCGTATGTATCTTGCAAATCTCTATGTCTCCCACCTGGACTAGATCCCGGATGGAATTGAAGCGTCTCTTGATGTGTTTGGTTCTCTTGTGAAATCTGGATTCCTTTGCCAAGCCAATTGCACCAGTATTGTCACAAAAGATTTTCATTGGACCCGATGCACTAGGTATGACACCTAGATCGGATATGAACTCCTTCATCCAGACTCCTTCGTTTGCTGCTTCCGAAGCAGCTATGTACTCCGCTTCACATGTAGATCCCGCCACGATGCTTTGTTTAGAACTGCACCAACTGACAGCTCCACCGTTTAATATAAACACGTATCCGGTTTGCGATTTAGAATCGTCCGGATCAGTGTCAAAGCTTGCATCAACGTAACCGTTTACAATGAGCTCTTTGTCACCTCCATATACGAGAAACATATCCTTAGTCTTTTTTAGGTATTTCAGGATGTTCTTGACCGCTGTCCAGTGATCCACTCATGGATTACTTTGGTACCTCCCTGCTAGACTTATAGCAAGGCACACATCAGGTCTGGTACACAGCATTGCATACATGATAGAGCCTATGGCTGAAGCATAGGGAACATCTTTCATTTTCTCTCTATCTTCTGCAGTGGTCGGGCATTGAGTCTGACTCAACTTCACACCTTGTAACACAGGCAAGAACCCTTTCTTTGCTTGATCCATTTTGAACTTCTTCAAAATCTTGTCAAGGTATATGCTTTGTGAAAGTCCAATTAAGCGTCTTGATCTATCTCTATAGATCTTTATGCCTAATATGTAAGCAGCTTCACCGAGGTCTTTCATTGAAAAACTCTAACTCTTATTCAAGTATCCCTTTATGCTATCCAGAAATTCTATATCATTTCCAATCAGTAATATGTCATCCACATATAATATCAGAAATGCTACAGAGCTCCCACTCACTTTCTTGTAAATATAGGCTTCTCCGAAAGTCTGTATAAAACCAAATGCTTTGATCACACTATCAAAGCGTTTATTCCAACTCCGAGAGGCTTGCACCAGTCCATAAATGGATCGCTGGAGCTTGCACACTTTGTTAGCTCCCTTTGGATCGACAAAACCTTCCGGTTGCATCATATACAACTCTTCTTCCAGAAATCCATTTAGGAATGCAGTTTTGACATCCATCTGCCAAATTTCATAATCATAAAATGCGGCAATTGCTAACATGATTCGGACAGACTTAAGCATCGCTACGGGTGAGAAGGTCTCATCGTAGTCAACCCCTTGAACTTGTCGAAAACCTTTTGCGACAAGTCGAGCTTTGTAGACAGTAATATTACCGTCAGCGTCAGTCTTCTTCTTGAAGATCCATTTATTCTCAATTGATTGCCGATCATCGGGCAAGTCAACCAAAGTCCATACTTTGTTCTCATACATGGATCCCATCTCAGATTTCATGGCTTCAAGCCATTTTGCGGAATCTGGGCTCACCATCACTTCTTCATAGTTCGTAGGTTCATCATGATCTAGCAGCATGATTTCCAGAACAGGATTACCGTACCACTCTGGCGCGGATCTCACTCTGGTTGATCTACGAGGTTCAGTAGTATCTTGTCCTGAAGTTTCATGATCATTATCATTAGCTTCCTCACTAATTGGTGTAGGTGTCGCAGAAACAGTTTTCCGTGATGTACTACTTTCCAATAAGGGAGCAGGTACAGTTACCTCATCAAGTTCTACTTTCCTCCCACTCACATCTTTCGAGAGAAACTCCTCCAGAAAGTTTCCGAATTTAGCAACAAAAGTCTTGCCTTCGGATCTGTGATAGAAGGTGTATCCAATAGTTTCCTTTGGATATCCTATGAAGACACATTTCTCCGATCTGGGTTCGAGCTTATCAGGTTGAAGCTTTTTCACATAAGCATCGCAGCCCCAAACTTTTAGAAACGATAACTTTGGTTTCTTGCCAAACCATAGTTCATAAGGCGTCGTCTCAACGGATTTCGATGGTGCCTTATTTAACGTGAATGCGGCCGTCTCTAAAGCATAACCCCAAAACGATAGCGGTAAATCAGTAAGAGACATCATAGATCGCACCATATCTAGTAAAGTACGATTACGACGTTCGGACACACCATTACGCTGTAGTGTTCCGGGTGGCGTGAGTTGCGAAACTATTCTGCATTGCTTCAAATGTACACCAAACTCGTAACTCAAATATTCTCCTCCACGATCAGATCGTAGAAACTTTATTTTCTTGTTACGATGATTTTCAACTTCACTCTGAAATTCTTTGAACTTTTCAAATGTTTCAGACTTATGTTTCATTAAGTAGATATACCCATATCTGCTTAAGTCATCTGTGAAGGTGAGAAAATAACGATATCCGCCACGAGCCTCAATATTCATCGGACCACATACATCTGTATGTATGATTTCCAACAAATCTGTTGCTCTCTCCATAGCACCGGAGAACGGTGTTTTAGTCATCTTGCCCATGAGGCACGGTTTGCAAGTACCAAGTGATTCATAATCAAGTGGCTCCAAAAGTCCATCAGTATGGAGTTTCTTCATGCGCTTTACACCGATATGACCTAAACGGCAGTGCCACAAATAAGTTGCACCATCATTATCAACTCTGCATCTTTTGGCTTCAACATTATGAATATGTGTATCACTACTATCGAGATTCAATAAGAATAGACCACTCTTCAAGGGTGCATGACCATAAAAGATATTACTCATATAAATAGAACAACCATTATTCTCTGATTTAAATGAATAACCGTCTCGCATTAAACAAGATCCAGATATAATGTTCATGCTCAACGCTGGCACCAAATAACAATTATTTAGGTCTAATACTAATCCCGAATGTAGATGTAGAGGTAGCGTGCCGACCGCGATCACATCGACTTTGGAACCGTTTCCCACGCGCATCGTCACCTCGTCCTTAGCCAATCTTCGCTTAATCCGTAGTCCCTGTTTCGAGTTGCAAATATTAGCAACAGAACCAGTATCAAATACCCATGTGCTACTGCGAGCATTAGTAAGGTACACATCAATAACATGTATATCACATATACCTTTATTCACCTTGCCATCCTTCTTATCCGCCAAATACTTGGGGCAGTTCCGCTTCCAGTGACCAGTCTGCTTGCAGTAGAAGCACTCAGTTTCAGGCTTAGGTCCAGACTTGGGTTTCTTCTCTTGAGCAGCAACTTGCTTGCTGTTCTTCTTGAAGTTCCCCTTCTTCTTTCCTTTGCCCTTTTTCTTGAAACTAGTGGTCTTGTTGACCATCAACACTTGATACTCCTTTTTGATTTCTACCTCCGCAGCTTTCAGCATTGCGAAGAGTTCGGGAATAGTCTTATTCATCCCTTGCATATTATAGTTCATCACGAAGCTCTTGTAGCTTGGTGGCAGTGATTGGAGAATTCTGTCAATGACGCAATCATCTGGAAGATTAACTCCCATCTGAATCAAGTGATTATTATACCCAGACATTTTGAGTATATGCTCACTGACAGAACTGTTCTCCTCCATCTTGCAGCTATAGAACTTATTGGAGACTTCATATCTCTCAATCCGGGCATTTGCTTGAAATATTAACTTCAACCCCTGGAACATCTCATATGCTCCATGACGTTCAAAACGTTGTTGAAGTCCCGATTCTAAGCCGTAAAGCATGGCACACTGAACTATCGAGTAGTCATCAGCTTTGCTCTGCCAGACGTTCATAACATCTGGTGTTGCTCCAGCAGTAGGCCTGGCACCCAGCGGTGCTTCCAGGACGTAATTCTTCTGTGCAACAATGAGGATAATCCTCAAGTTATGGACCCAGTCCATGTAATTGCTACCATCATCTTTCAACTTTGCTTTCTCAAGGAACGCATTAAAATTCAACGGAACAACAGCACGGGCCATCTATCTACAATCAAACATACATAAGCAAGATACTATCAGGTACTAAGTTCATGATAAATTTAAGTTCAATTAATCAAATTACTTAAAGAACTCCCACTTAGATAGACATCCCTCTAATCCTCTAAGTGATCACGTGATCCAAATCAACTAAACCATGTCCGATCATCACGTGAGATGGAGTAGTTTCATTGGTGAACATCATTATGTTGATCATATCTACTATATGATTCACGCTCGACCTTTTGGTCTCCGTGTTCCGAGGCCATATCTGCATATGCTTGACTCGTCAAGTATAACCTGAGTATTCTGCGTGTGCAACTGTTTTGCACCCGTTGTATTTGAATGTAGAGCCTATCACACCCGATCATCACGTGGTGTCTCAGCATGAAAAACTTTCGCAACGGTGCATACTCAGGGAGAACACTTCTTGATAATTTTAGTGAGAGATCATCTTATAATGCTACCGTCAATCAAAGCAAGATAAGATGCATAAAAGATAAACATCACATGCAATCAATATAAGTGATATGATATGGCCATCATCATCTTGTGCCTGTGATCTCCATCTCCAAAGCACCGTCATGATCACCATCGTCACCGGCGCGACACGTTGATCTCCATCGTAGCATCGTTGTCGTCTCGCCAATCTTATGCTTCCACGACTATCGCTACCGCTTAGTGATAAAGTAAAGCATCACAGCGCGATTGCATTGCATACAATAAAGCGACAACCATATGGCTCCTGCCAGTTGCCGATAACTCGGTTACAAAATATGATCATCTCATACAATAAAATTCAGCATCATGTCTTGACCATATCACATCACAACATGCCCTGCAAAAACAAATTAGACGTCCTCTACTTTGTTGTTGTAAGTTTTACGTGGCTGCTACGGGCTTAAGCAAGAACCAATCTTACCTACGCATCAAAACCACAATGATAGTTTGTCAAGTTGGTGCTGTTTTAACCTTCGCAAGGACCGGGCGTAGCCACACTTGGTTCAACTAAACTTGGAGAAACTGTCACCCGCAAGCCACCTATGTGCAAAGCACGTCGGGAGAACCGGTCTCGCGTAAGCGTACGCGTAATGTCGGTCCGGGCCGCTTCGTCCAACAATACCGCCGAACCAAAGTATGACATGCTGGTAAGCAGTATGACTTATATCGCCCACAACTCACTTGTGTTCTACTCGTGCATATAACATCAACACATAAAACCTAGGCTCGGATGCCACTGTTGGGGAACGTAGTAATTTCAAAAAATTTCCTACGCACATGCAAGATCATGGTGATGCATAGCAATGAGAGGGGAGAGTGTGATCTACGTACCCTTGTAGATCGACAACGGAAGCGTTTGGTTGATGTAGTCGTACGTCTCCACGGCCCGACCGATCAAGCACCGAAACTACGGCACCTCCGAGTTCTAGCACACGTTCAGCTCGATGACGATCCCCGGACTCCGATCCAACAAAGTGTCGGGGAAGAGTTCCGTCAGCACGATGGCGTGGTGACGATCTTGATGTACTACTGTTGCAGGGCTTCGCCTAAGCACCGCTACAATATTATCGAGGACTATGGTGGCAGGGGGCGCCGCACACGGCTAAGAATATGATCACGTGGATCAACTTGTGTTCCTCTGGGGTGCCCCTGCCTCCGTATATAAAGGCTCAAGGGGGGGTGCGGCCGGCCTAGGAGAGGCGCGCCAGGAGGAGTCCTACTCCCTCCGGGAGTAGGATTCCCCCCCCCAATCCTAGTTGGAATAGGATTCGCGGAGGGGGGGAAAGGAGAAAGGGGGGCCGGCCCCCTCTCCTTGTCCTATTCGTACCAAGGGAGGGGAGGGGCGCGCGGCCCATCTCAGGCCACCTCTTCTCTTTTCCACTAAGACCCACTAAGGCCCATATAGCTCCCGGGGGGTTTCGGTAACCTCCAGGTACTCCGGTAAAATCCCGATTTCACCCGGAACACTTCCGATATCCAAACATAGGCTTCCAATATATCAATCTTTATGTCTCGACCATTTCGAGACTCCTTGTCATGTCTGTGATCACATCCGGGGCTCTGAACAACCTTCGGTACATCAAAACATATAAACTCATAATATAACTGTCATCGAAACCTTAAGCGTGCGGACCCTACAGGTTCGAGAACAATGTAGACATGACCGAGACACGTCTCCGGTCAATAACCAATAGCGGGACCTGGATGCCCATATTGGCTCCTACATATTCCACGAAGATCTTTATCGGTCAGACCGCATAACAACATACGTTGTTCCCTTTGTCATCGGTATGTTACTTGCCCGAGATTCGATCGTCGGTATCCAATACCTAGTTCAATCTCATTACCGGCAAGTCTCTTTACTCGTTCCGTAATACATCATCCCGCAACTAACTCATTAATTGCAATGCTTGCAAGGCTTAAGTGATGTGCATTACCGAGAGGGCCCAGAGATACCTCTCCGACGATCGGAGTGACAAATCCTAATCTCGAAATACGTCAACCCAACATGTACCTTTGGAGACACCTGTAGAGCACCTTTATAATCACCCAGTTACGTTGTGACGTTTGGTAGCACACAAAGTGTTCCTCCGGCATACGGGAGTTACCATAATCTCATAGTCATAGGAACATGTATAAGTCATGAAGAAAGCAATAGCAACATACTAAATGATCGGGTGCTAAGCTAATGGAATGGGTCATGTCAATCAGATCATTCAACTAATGATGTGATCCCGTTAATCAAATGACAACTCTTTGTCCATGGTTAGGAAACACAACCATATTTAATTAACGAGCTAGTCAAGTAGAGGCATACTAGTGACACTCTGTTTGTCTATGTATTCACACATGTATTATGTTTCCGGTTAATACAATTCTAGCATGAATAATAAACCTTTATCATGATATAAGGAAATGAATAATAACTTTATTATTACCTCTAGGGCATATTTCCTTCAGGCTGTTCTTGATGGAAGAGACATTCTCAAGCAAGGCATTATTAGGCGTATTGGCAATGGGCAAACAACGAATATATGGAGAGATAATTAGTTACAGAGGACTGGACCTTTTAGACCGATCACAGCTCTCACTCCTAACCCGCCCGAGATGGTGGCCGAACTTATAGATTCGACCACAGCGTCGTGGAAGGAGGAACTGATCCGGACCACCTTTGTGCGGTTCGACGCTGAAGCCATCTTGTCCATACCGATATGCACCAGGGCAGTAGAGGATTTTTGGGCCTGGTCAGCCGAGAGGAGCGGCAGATTTTCAGTTAGTTCAGCATACCAGATGGTCATGACCAGGAAGAAGGAACGAGGGGACTGGCTGGAACAGACCCCGGGTGGCTCGACACTGAACGCTAACCGAAGGGACTGGACGACATTGTGGAATATAAATGTACCTTCCAAACTTAGGGTCTTCCTGTGGCGGCTGGCGAGGCACACTATGCCGACAGTGGACCTATTGCATCAGCAGCACATGTCAGAAACTCATCAGTGTTTGCTGTGCGGGAGGGAAGACTCATGGAGACACGCACCCTTGGAGTGCACTATGTCAAGGTGTATATGGGCGCTCTCGGAGGATGAAGTGGTGCAACTGCTGATATGAACACGAATCCAAAACGCGAAACACTGGCTGCTAGAGATGCATGATCAACTATCGCACGAGCAGTTTGTCCTATTGGTGGTCACCCTTTGGGCCACATGGAGAGCATGGCGCAAGGCTATCTATGAGGGAGTTTTTCAGAGCCCCCAAGGAACTAACCAATTCATCAAAACATACATAGCAGACTTGCAAACTATCTCTGTTGTGGGCAGTAGACAGATACAACAGCAAGCGGCGAGACCTAGTCACTAGATTGCACCACCTGACTCGTATGCGAAGATCAATATGGATGCGGCGATCGTAGCCAACCGAGGATGTGGAGTTGCTGCTGCTATATGCCGTGATCAAGCTGGTATGTTTCATGGTGCATCAGCTTTGGTTATCAAGAGAACCAGGGACTCATCAACGCTCGAAGCATTAGCAGTCAGAGAGGCTTTAGCGCTTGCTAAAGATCTTAATATTCGCATGATACATGTCGCTTTTGACTGAAAAGTCGTAGTGGACGACATCAAGAACAAAACGCCGGCTATCTATGGAGCTATTCTGCATGAAATCATAGATCACAATTCCTCGTTTATTTCCTGTACTTTTGTGCATGAGTTTAGGAGTTCGAATTTCGAGGCTCACAATCTAGCGAAGCATAGTTTGAATTTGGGGATTGACCACCATGTGTGGTTAGGCAATACTGGTAATCTCTTTTTTGTACCTTTGAACATTGGCACAAGTTACATAAAGCTTCGCATGATTCAACAACAACACAACAACAACAAAGCCTTTAGTCCCAAACAAGTTGGGGTAGGCTAGAGGTGAAACCCATAAGATCTCGTAACCAACTCATGGCTCTGGCACATGGATAGCAAGCTTCCACGCACCCCTGTCCATAGCTAGCTCTTTGGTGATACTCCAATCCTTCAGGTCTCTCTTAACGGACTCCTCCCATGTCAAATTTGGTCTACCCCGCCCTCTCTTGACATTCTCCGCACGCTTTAGCCGTCCACTATGCACCGGAGCTTCTGGAGGCCTGCGCTGAATATGCCCAAACCATCTCAGACGATGTTGGACAAGCTTCTCTTCAATTGGTGCTACCCCAACTCTATCTCGTATATCATCATTCTGGACTCGATCCTTCCTCGTGTGGCCACACATCCATCTCAACATACGCATCTCCGCCACACCTAACTGTTGAACATGTCGCCTTTTAGTCGGCCAACACTCAGCGCCATACAACATTGCGGGTCGAACCGTCGTCCTGTAGAACTGGCCTTTTAGCTTTTGTGGCACTCTCTTGTCACAGAGAATGCCAGAAGCTTGGCGCCACTTCATCCATCCGGCTTTGATTCGATGGTTCACATCTTCATCAATACCCCCATCCTCCTGCAGCATTGACCCCAAATACCGAAAGGTGTCCTTCTGAGGTACCACCTGGCCATCAAGGCTAACCTCCTCCTTACACCTAGTAGTACTGAAACCGCACATCATGTACCCGGTTTTAGTTCTACTAAGCCTAAACCCTTTCGATTTCAAGGTTTGTCTCCATAACTCTAACTTCCTATTTACCCCCGTCCAACTATCGTCAACTAGCACCACATCATCCGCAAAGAGCATACACCATGGGATATCTCCTTGTATATCCCTTGTGACCTCATCCATCACCAATGCAAAAAGATAAGGGCTCAAAGCTGACCCTGATGCAATCCTATCTTAATCGGGAAGTCATCAGTGTCGACATCACTTGTTCGAACACTTGTCACAACATTATCGTACATGTCCTTGATGAGGGTAATGTACTTTGCTGGGACTTTGTGTTTCTCCAAGGCCCACCACATGACATTCCGCGGTATCTTATCATAGGCCTTCTCCAAGTCAATGAACATCATATGCAAGTCCTTCTTTTGCTCCCTATATCTCTCCATAAGTTGTCGTACCAAGAAAATGGCTTCCATGGTCGACCTCCCAGGCATGAAACCAAAAAAAGGCGATAGCACAGATTTGGCCCAGTGTGGGTGTGGCCCTCCTCCGGCGTCGTGCGCGCGTGCAGGTGGACGCTATGGCCCGTGTGGGGGCACGTCCGCATGTAGCGCGCGCGGCGCTGTGTTTTATCGCATGGAACGATCTGCCTACACATGGGGTTTGCCTGATTTGGTCGTGCCTGTCGTTCCGATCGGCCGGGGGCTAGTTCTACTACACCTTTACGTGGAAGTTTCTTTCTTTTTCCCTTTTTTTTCCTGCGGAATGCTTCCATGGAAATTTCAGCGTCGGACATCACTCTAACGTATAGTAGTCCGAAACAGGCAAATGGCTTTCCTAGAGTAGAGAGCATATTCGCCTCACGACCATGCATGTCCACAGCCAGACCCATCGCTCTGTCTTTTCCCCCTCCTAAAATAAGCCCGCCACACGTCACCTCACTGCTAGTGCTGATGCAGCCCGGCCTCGTGAATCGCGAGGACCAATAGAAAAGTGCAAAAGCAAACAAAGCCTGTCTGTCACTCACACCGTTCTCTAGTACTCCCTCCATTTCAAAATATAATGCGCCCACGCTTCCCGACGTTCAACTTTGATACTAGTGTATAAAGGCCTGTTTGGTTCCTAAATCACCTGATTTATAAGTCAGGTGACTTAAAATCAGTGACTTATAAGTCACGCCTGTTTGGTTGTCACCTGACCACACCTTCCCACCTTGTGTTTTTAATGTAAAGGTGATGGGAGCCACGCAAAAAGGGGTGACTTATAAGTTTTAAGTTGGGGTGGAGCAACTTATGACTTATAAGTTGGAGTGACTTATAAGTTGGGTCCGTTTGGCAGAATAAGTCACTTTTTTTCACATTTCGACTTATAAGTTGATAACTTACTTGAAACCAAACAGGGCCTAATACTACATCCGTAATGCATAATATCATATATTAGTATTATAGGGCATCTTTAAGGGGAACTCGTAAACCTCCTGTAACCGTCCGGACCGCGTTGTTTGGACCGCGAAAGCCATTCAACGCGGTCAGGACGCGATTTTTTCCGCAAAATGAAGACAAAGGCGGGGAAGGTTTGCGGGAGTCCGGACACGCAAAACGGATGAATTCAAGACCCAGGCCCACCCAAAACCCTTACCGGACCCCGCAACTCCATCCTTTTCATTTTCTCTTCTTCCTTCTTTCTCTCTTGCTGTCGCAGCCACTCCACTACCCCGGCCACCACGCCACACCACTGCCGAAAATCTGTGTCTCTGTCACCTTCGGTGATCCGGCAGGGCTCTCCACTGCTTCTCCACCTTCTTCGTTCAAACCCATGTCCTCTGATTGTCATGCCAAGTACCACCCTCTACTATGCCCGACAACTGTTCGATGAATCGCCGGAGCTGAAAACAGTTGTCCCTTCTTGTTTGTATCAATGGATTCTGATTTGGAGTACATATACGAGCAGTATGTTGAGTCCTTCGACGGCTCGTCAGACGAGGAGGAGTACTTCAATGAGACGGCGATGATGCAGGCGGTCCTTGAAGACGCGGAGCGTGCGGAGCAACATGTTCTCAATTTCAAGGGCTCGATCAAGGGTCACCGAGTGCTCAACCGCAACAGGGCGTGTGGGCATTTGACACTGATGGCCGACTACTTTGCCCTGATGCACTATTCGCTAACCATTTTCGCTGGCGTTTTCGAATGCGCAAGACTGTTTTCGATCATTTGTACCATGACGTCCGGTCCTACGATGACTACTCCATCCTGAAGAAGGATGCCGTGGGAACGATTGGCTTCTCTAGTTACCAGAAGTTTTCGGCCACACTCTGGATGCTTGCATATGGCACGGCCGCTGATCCGTGGGACGAGTACCTACGGATGTCTGAGAGCATATGCGAAGATGCCATGGTCATGTTTGCAACTACCGTGGTCGAGGTGTTCAGACTTCAATACCTGAGAGAACCAACTATGGCAGACACCGAGTCGGCTCCTGGCAATCTCAGAAGCAAGAGGGTGGCCAGGTTTGCTTGGATCTCTTGTCTGCATGCATTGAAAATGAAAGAATTGCCCAAAGTCTTTACAAGGGCAATATTAGGGGCACGTTAAGAAGCCCATCATTCTTGAAGCAGTTGCATCAGAGGATCTTTGAATTTGGCACGCTTTCTTTGGCGCTCGGGTCTCACAATGACAATGTGCTGCTCGATCGCGTTGTTTGCGAGGCTGACTGAAGGAAAAGCTCCTCCTTGCCACTATACTGTCAATGGACATGAGTATAACTTAGGCTACTATTTGGTTGACGGTGGCTATCCTTCATGGGCTATCTTTGTCAGCACCATCTCAAACCCAGTTGGCCAGAAAAAGGCTCTTTACCCAAAGACAATAAGCAGCTACTCCCTCCATTCCTAAATATTTGTCTTTTTAGAGATTTCGAATGGACTATTACATACAGATACATATAGATATATTTAAAAGTGTAGATTCACTCATTTTGCTCGGTATGTAGTCGCTTGTTAAAATCTCTAGAAAGACAAATATGTAGAAACGGAAGGAGTAGAAAGGATGTCGAGAGGACATTTGGAGTTCTTTAGGCCCGTTTTGCAGTTGTTCGTGGACCTGCAAAACAATGGGATTCGGAGACCTTGTGGAGGTGATGACATGTTGTATGATCATGTACCACATGATCGTCGAGGATGAGGGTGACAATGCTGTCTCAGCTTTGAAATTTGAGAACATGGTCATCCTATTCAACTTCCGGACCAGAACCCGGCCACATTTGAGGAGTTTGTTCAAATGCATCAACAAATTCGGCATCGATCAACTCACGAGAAGCTCAACGAATATCTGATTGAGTATCAGTGGGCGATAAAAGCGAACAACAATATTGGGATGTAAATATTTGAACTTTTTAAAATTTGAAATAGTGTTGCAAGCGGCTATTTGAATTTATGTGCCCTTTGTATGCGGCTATTTGAATTTCTGTGTCCTTTACGTGCAGCTACTTGATCATGCAGACTGAGAGAAAAAGCGAAAAACTAGATGTATACGACTATGGTTAGGTGACGTCCTTATGTCCTGTTCATGGATTGGCCCCCGCGGACGGATACGGGAGGATTTGACAGGAGAGACAGTTGACGAGGAATAGTACTAGTACTACCTCGACGCATTGCACCAGACCGCGCGATCACCAACGTCGCGCCCTCGACTTGCACGTGAACGTACGTGCGCGCTGAGCACACGCTGACGCCAGCCATTTCCCGTCGCTTTGGCCCCGTCCAACGCCATTTCATAGCTAGCGAGGCGCCCGGCTGCCGCCCGTATAAAGGATAGAGTAATAGCCGGGGCTCAGTGTCCGTGCGCGCACTTGGTGAGCGACTGGTGCTCGAGGAGGAAGGTCGACCGGGTGTGGACTCTGTAGAGAGAGAGAGAGAGAGAGAGATGGGGTCGCTGAGGAAGGATGCGGCGGCGGCGGCGGGGGAGCGGGTGGTGCTGGCGGTGAACGGCGCGCGGCACGAGGCGGCCGGCGTCGACCCGTCGATGACGCTGCTGGAGTTCCTCCGCACGCGCACGCCCGTCCGGGGGCCCAAGCTCGGCTGCGGCGAAGGTGAGCAGAGCACCACCCCCGAAAACTCGATAGATTCATCTCCGGCGGCTAGCTCGTTACGGCGTGTGTGTGTGAGACAGAGAGGACCTTTGGCTGAGTAAGCGGATCGAGCCAGATCGACTGAACTCTGCATACGTGCACGTAGGGCCTCGCGCCACGTGCGCACCGATTCCAGGTCCCTCTCGTCTCGTCTTCGCCTAGGTTAGGCAGCCCTACGCTATCGTTCATCGTCTCGTCGCGTACCCATCGCCCAGGTAACCCTCCTTTCCGGTTTATAAGACTTATCTTAAAATTTTAATTTTTTATTGTATAAAGCTCAACTTAATTATTTCTCATCACATGTTTAAACTTCAAAATGCATTAAATTATTGCATGCAAGTATTAAGAGAAAACTGGTCAATGCATGCATGCATTGCAATTAATGCATTCATAAACATAATTTTTTTTAAAAAATAAAAGTATTAATTGGATGCTTTTGCAAACTAAAAAAATATTCCACCACTCATCATCTATCTTGGTTTGTGAGATTTTTAAATTGAGCCTTATAAATCGGAAAGGAGGGAGTAGGTAAATAGGATCAATCATACCTGTGGTAGGCATGTATCTGCTTTTCTTTCTCTGTTTCTTCTCTTCTTATGGCGCGAGTGGCGAATCTAAGGGCCAGGCTTCGCATGGCTTGAGCCTATCCTCAAAAATCGTGAATTAATATTTTACTACTAAGCCTCAGGCTATTTGGCAGGCCTAGTCCAAGTAAAATAGATGCAGCCGGCTCATCTAAGTCAACTAAGCCACGCAGAGCCTACCCTACATTTCCATCCTAGATTCGCTGCTGTATGGCGCCATCCGTTTATATTTCTTCTTCTGGCAACCCTCTTGCCTTCTCCGGCCTCGGTGTGGGTAGCGTAGCATGCGACGATCTGATAACGGAGATCGCAAGAAACACAAGCGGAGACCACATGTTATACATGCTCCGTCTTGCATTTTTTTAACACATCATAGATGCAGACACTCATACATACACATATACATTTATCCATATGAACGCATGCACATACATCCTATCTTATGAGCATCTTCAAAAAATTGAGTTGTCACATCATCTTTATACTGACGAAGACACTACAGACGACTTTCGTAGCCGATGGACCGTCCGTCTTTTTTCACTAAGCACATCGCCGAAAAGACTGAAATATATCAAAGAAGAATAAAAAAAAAATGTAAGCACCAATAACAAGTCAAGAACTTAAACCCTGATAATCTGGTTGCACCACAAAGAATCTAATCATCTCTTGCATAGATACTTCTGTTGCTTGCCGGACGGAGAGGATCTAGGGACTAACTTTCCAACCTATTAACACTTCGACAACAGACAATCGTATTAGCCGCTGCTCCTTCAGTTTGACAGCGGTCCATAAGTAAATAATTCAACCTGCTCTCCAGTATATAACTCAATTTTTGTGTGGAAGATACTGGATTCTTCTTCTTTTTTGCGGATCACCTAGTAGTATTCTTCCGAACGTTCAATGTGTTTTTTTTTTCTTGATATGCCTACGACTCGTGCAAAATGGTAAATGCCAATATATTATCAATCAACCATCAACAATTAGATACATCCATTTAAGGGACAAGTAATATGAATCTGAGGGAGTAGAAACATGACAAAAAACCCTTGCTCAACAATGACACTGCACGTTACTTTCATTACACTCAGGCCTAGCGATGGTATGGAGATATAGTATCTTTTTAAATTTTATTTGGGATAGTTTATAGTATTGATTAAAAAATGGGTAAGCTGGATAATTGGTTCTTTACGGTCACTCAGGCATGATGGAGACAAAATGATAGCCCGCCGTTGTACTTTTCTTTTCTCGTAGTGGAGTAGGAATGCAATGCAATCATACACCCATCCTAAATCACTGGACCATGACTCTCTGATTTGTAATTTTGTTAATTTTTCTGTTTGGTGGTCAGGTCCCATGTGCAACCGACGATATTAGAAACTTTTGGCACGTGCTTCAGTTTGCTCTATAGCGATATTTCTAATCAGTATTCCCTCCGTTTACTTTTGTAAGTCGTTTCAGACAGCTCAAAATGGGTTGTTTTGCACATTGTCTGAAATATCTTCAAGGTCTTATAAAAGTGAACAGAGGGAGTAGTAAACTTTAGCCTATATCAATTTGACAGATGCTTTTGTAGTTACATTGATGTTTATATAGATTCACATCACTCTCCATAAATAGCCAATAAACGAGGTAATTTAATGGGACCATGTGCTTCACGATTGCCTTTTTTTAGTTCAGACATTATATAGTCTTCCACTTTCCCCGCAAAAATAAAAATAGTCTTCCACTTGTTTTTCTCATATAGCTGACAAGAAAAAGGAAAGAAAAGAAAATAGTACTATGAAATTATCGTACCACGAAAAGAGAATATGCTTCCCTAACTAAATGTGCAAGTTGCCAACTTTAGTAAAAAAAGGTTTGCGTCATTATGAGTACACATGAACAATTGATTACATTTTCGCACAACTCATGATTTGATTCCCAAACTTTGAGACAATGAAAATTTTGGTACCTGTATGAAATATTTTCGTAAATATGTCAGTAATAGTCAAAATTTGGGTGAAATGTTTCCAAACTTGATTAAAATATAAGTGATTTTTAAAAATGTGAATATCTATAAATTATATATTTAAATTATTTTTGGAACAACTAAAACTAAAATAAATATCGTTTTTAAATTCCATTGAACTTAGTGAAGAATTTAAAATTGCAAGAAAAATATATCAGACTCTTTTTGAACTATTTTAGACTATTATCAAAATTATTTGATTTTTGAAGTTTGTGTTTTTTATTGTGTAAAAAAATATTGAAATAATAATATTTGGATTGTCCATCAACTGAAAAGCGAAACACAGATCGAAAAATTAATATAACCAACAATAATACATGGCCTAACATCTGGGTGGATTGACGACTTAGGAAAAAAAAACACCACTCATTGAGAAGCCTGACTGAAGGCACGAGATACTTTTGGGCCTATCGTTGGCATGCACGAGTGCCCAGCCCACTGCAGCCCAGTCGACGAGCAGACCAGACCTTCTTCGTTCCCGATTCTTCGATCCCCTCTAGAAAAAAGCAAATCCAATGCCCATTACGCTCCCGATTCAGCCACGCTAGGGTACGGAGGTCGCACGGCGGAGACGGGGAGGCGGCGTTGAGGTCCAGCAGCCAAGGGCGACCCATCCCCCATTCTGCGGCGGTGCGGCCATGCTCCAGGGACCTAGCTGCGGCGACCCAGCCAACGAGCACCGCACAGGCACCGCGCACTAGTAATTCCTTTCTTTGCCCTAATCGCACTTCACGGCATCATCTCAGATTCTCAATAGCAGTTTCCCTATAGGCTATAGAAATCTGAAATTCGCAGTTAGCGATTTGGTAGCATGAATTGTCAGTCAATTGTTTCGTTACCAAGTTTATAAATTGCAATTTAAGTAGATTTGGTTTTCAAAATGAGAAAGTTGTGACGGCTCCCGGGTGCCAGTAAAATAATAATAAAAAATCTGAAACTTTGCAACATCAAAGATGATCAAACTTTGGTTCTTGCAAGTTTTCATGCCAAAATATAGAGAAAGGTGTACGAACGAGTTTTAGATTTCAGTGCTAAAAATGCTCAAAACTTCAAGCACTGAATTTTTTCGTGTGTAGAGCTCCTCCAATGATTTTTTGGCATGAAAATTTGCAAGCGCCTACAAAGTTTGATCATCTTTGATGTTGCAAAGTTTCAGATTTTTTGTTTTTCTTTTCTATTTGTTTTGATTTCACTGTTCATAGAGGGTGGCTCCCGGGAGCTGAAAAACCACTCTTTCAAAATACATTCATATTGTTTGGAATTGAGATGGTTCTCAAAATAATTGAGTTAATGCCTATTGAAATACTGCAGTCGGAACTTGAAGAAAGGAAAATTGTGCTCTTCTGTAGCTTGGCCTGCCCAACCATTTGTGTAGCCGGCAATGTTTCTGATTTACAATGTCATGTTGCTGCGTGCAGGTGGATGCGGCGCATGCGTAGTTCTCATTTCCAAGTATGATCCGGCCACGGACGTGGTGACTGAGTTCTCAGTGAGCTCCTGCCTGACGCTCCTCGGCAGCCTCAACCACTGCTCCGTCACCACCAGCGAGGGCATTGGCAACACTCGCAATGGCTACCACCCCGTCCAGCAGCGCCTCGCCGGTTTCCATGCCTCCCAGTGCGGTTACTGCACTCCCGGCATGTGCATGTCCATCTTCTCTGCCCTCGTCAAGGCCGACAAGACCAGCGACCCCGCCCCAACACCGGGATTCTCCAAGCTCACCTGCTCCGAGGCCGAGCATGCCATCTCCGGCAACCTGTGCCGCTGCACCGGCTACCGGCCCATCCTCGACACGTGCAAGAGCTTCGCCGCCGACGTCGACCTTGAGGATCTCGGCCTCAACTCATTCTGGAAGAAAGGCACCGACCCTGCCGACGTCGACAAGCTGCCAGAATACTCCAGCGGCGCCGTCTGCACCTTCCCTGAGTTTCTCAAGTCCGAGATCAAGGGTCAAATGAAAGATGCTCCAGTGGTGAACGCCGGCGAAGATGGCTGGTACCATCCCAAGAGCATAGGGGAGCTCCATACCCTCTTTGACTCCGACTGGTTCGATGAAAACTCCGTCAAGATCGTGGCGTCAAACACTGGTGCCGGAGTGTACAAGGATCAAGACCTATATAAAAAATACATCGACATCAAAGGGATACCAGAACTTTCGGTCATCAACAGGAGCAACAAGGGGGTGGAGATCGGGGCAGCCGTGTCCATCTCCAAAGCCATCGAGATCTTCTCTGATGGTACACCGGTGTTTAGAAAGATCGCCAGTCATCTCAGCAAGGTGGCCTCACCGTTCATCCGCAACATGGGGACCATCGGCGGGAACGTAATCATGGCGCAGAGGCTGCCATTCGCTTCAGACATCGTCACTGTTCTTCTCGCCGCGGGTTCGACTGTCACAATCCAGACTGCTTCCAAGATGCTGTGCCTAACACTGGAGGAGTTCTTGGAGCAGCCTCCCTGCGATGCCAAGACCATACTGCTCACCATATTTGTCCCTGATTGGGGTTCAGACAATATCCTCTTCGAGACCTCTCGTGCAGCTCCCAGACCATTCGGCAATGCTGTCTCCTATGTGAATTCCTGAAGGGGAAATCAGTGAGTGCACCGGTTATACTTGAAGCAGTTCAGTTGCTGAAAGATGTTATCTCGCCGTCAGAAGGCACCACACACCCTGAGTACAGAGTCAGCTTGGCTGTCAGTTTCTTATTCAGTTTCCTCTCTGCACTTGGTAACAACCTGAATGCTCCCAATGGTTCATGTGCTAATGGCCCCGAGAAGCATGGTAAGGTTGCCAACGATGACTTGCCTATTCGCTCAAGGCAAGAACTGGTTTTCAATGACGAATACAAACCTGTCGGCAAGCCGATCACGAAATCCGGGGCCGAGCTGCAAGCTTCTGGTATACTCCTACACTCTGATTCCATTTTTTTATTTAGCTTACAAGTGTTTACTTATATTAGTTTGTACTCTTGAATTACAAGTGCTAGTAGTACTTCAACCTTATAATTTATGTCCTGGCACTGAACTTCTTAGATTTCTGTAGCTTGAACAAGATTGTTTGGGTTTTCTTTTTATTCATCTTTGGTACACTGCTTCAATCATGCTGAACCATTTGAAATGCTTCATCCCTGAATGTATTTCTTAAAAAAAAATGTTGGCACATCTAACTTCTGTCCTGAAACATGGGCTTGACGGTATTCCTTCTTGATTTCCAGGGGAGGCTGTGTATGTTGATGACATCCCTGCTCCCAAGGATTGCCTCTATGGAGCATTTATCTACAGCACACACCCTCATGCCCATATAAAAGGTGTCAACTTCAGATCATCTTTGGCTTCAGAAAAGGTCATCACAGTTATCTCCGCAAAGGACATTCCTGCTGGTGGAAAAAATGTTGGGTCCGGCTGGGCGATGCTAGGACACGAAGCTCTTTTCGGCAATCCGGTTTCTGAATTTGCTGGTCAAAATATTGGCATCGTGGTACCTACTTCTGAACCGCTTGAACTCAATTTCAGGAAAATGCATAACCAGTAGTATATTTTTACCCTGAATTTTAAGAGGTCATTTGAACTTATCGCATCATCATGTTCCTTGCCATCACTCAGATCGCTGAAACACAGAAGTATGCCTATATGGCAGCGAAGCAAGCTATCATCGAGTATAGCACCGAGAATCTTGAGCCGCCAATTCTGACAATAGAGGACGCCATCCAACATGACAGCTACATCCCTGTTCTCCCATTTCTTGCTCCTCAGCCAGTTGGGGACTTCGACCAAGGGATGTCTGAAGCAGATCACAAGATCCTATCAGGAGAGGTACACACTTGATATTTAGGAGGCTGGATTCTTAGATTCAGACAAGGCCCAAATATTGACACCTAGTAACTTTTGTTAATTTCCGACAGGTGAAACTTAAATCGCAGTACTACTTCTACATGGAGACGCAGACCGCATTGGCCATCCCTGACGAAGACAACTGCATCACCGTCTACGTCTCGACGCAGCTACCGGAGATCACGCAGAATGTCGTCGCGGACCTCCTTGGCATTCCCTACCACAATGTTCGCATCATCAGCAGGAGAGTTGGAGGTGGCTTTGGTGGAAAGGGAATGAAAGGAACCCATGTAAGTGCCCCACTGTGTAACCCAGGAGATTCACATATTTATGAAACTGATCATGGAGAAATTGTTGTGTTCTTCAGGCTGCATGTGCGTGTGCGCTTGCTGCATTCAAGCTTAGGCGCCCTGTCCGGATGTACCTCGACCGGAAGACGGATATGATCATGGCAGGAGGGCGTCACCCGATGAAGGCGAAGTACTCCGTCGGGTTCAAGTCGGACGGCACGCTCACAGCGCTGCATGTCGATCTCGGCATCAACGCCGGGATATCACCGGACTTAAGCCCGTTGATCCCGGCTTACACCATCGCTTCTCTGAAGAAGTACAACTGGGGCGCCCTGGCCTTCGACATCAAGTTGTGCAAGACGAACATGTCGTCCAAGTCGGTGGTGCGGGCGCCCGGCGACGTGCAGGGTTCCTTCATCGCCGAGGCCATCATCGAGCACGTCGCATCCGTGCTCGGGTCCGACACCAACGTTGTCCGAAGAAAGAACCTTCACAGCGTCGAGAGCCTCACGAAGTTCTACAGCGACTCTGCGGGAGACGCCCCGACATACAGCCTCGTGGGCATCTTTGACAAGCTGGCCTCGTCGCCGGAGTACCGGAGCAGGGCAGAGGCTATTGAGCGGTTCAATGGCGGGAGCAGGTGGAAGAAGCGCGGCATCTCGTGTGTGCCGATCACCTATGAGGTGACCCTCCGGCCAACGCCGGGGAAGGTGTCCATCCTGAACGACGGCTCGATCGCTGTGGAGGTCGGCGGCGTGGAGATCGGGCAAGGGCTGTATACCAAGGTGAAGCAGATGACGGCATTTGGGCTAGGGGAGCTCTGCCCTGACGCCGACAAACTCCTTGACAAAGTGCGTGTCATCCAGGCCGACTCGCTGAGCATGATCCAAGGCGGCTTCACCGGCGGGAGCACCACCTCGGAGAGCAGCTGCGAGGCGGTCAGGCAGGCGTGCACCGTGCTCGTCAAGCGCCTCAAGCCCATCAAAGAGGGCCTCGAGGCGAAGTCCGGTGCGCTGGTGCCATGGAGCACCCTGATCGCCCAAGCGAACATGGCAAGCGTGAACCTGTCGGCGCACGCCTTCTGGACGCCAGACCCAGCCTTTGTAAAATACATCAACTATGGAGCCGCCGTCAGCGAGGTGGAAATTGACGTGCTGACTGGGGGCACGACGATCCTGAGAAGCGACCTTGTGTACGACTGTGGGCAGAGCCTGAACCCGGCGGTGGACCTCGGCCAGGTGAGCTCGCCGCCGATCAGCACATCCACTTGCTATTGCTGAAGATCGTTGTAATCTGAATTCATTTTTGCTGGATGGATCAGGTGGAGGGCGCGTTCGTGCAAGGGGTGGGGTTCTTCACGAACGAGGACTATGCGAGGAACGCCGACGGGCTGGTGGTGAACGACGGCACCTGGACGTACAAGATCCCCACGGTTGACACCATCCCTAAGCAGTTCAACGTGGAGCTCATTAACAGCGCGCGCGACCAGAAGCGGGTGCTCTCCTCCAAGGCGTCCGGCGAGCCGCCGCTGCTGCTTGCGGCGTCGGTGCACTGCGCAATGCGGGAGGCCATCAGGGCGGCCAGGAAGGAATTCAAGGCCAACTCGCCGCTGACGTTCCAGATGGACGTGCCGGCGACCATGGCCGACGTCAAGGAGCTGTGCGGCCTCGACGTCGTCGAGAGGCACCTTCAGAGCCTCACTTCGGCCGCCGCCAGCGCCGCAGTGAAGGCGTGATCGTATTTGCATGTAAATTGTGTCGAAACGTGGGCATATGTACTGCTGTAATGACACGATGAAGGTGTGGGACGCTGAACAATGTCCGTGTTTTGAATCAGAATGATCGAATCCCTTGATCGATGGTTACAGGCCTCCTTTTATATGTATCGAAGAGACATGACGATCCCTCGAGGAGGCGTCGGTTCCACGAGATCGAAGGGAGGCGTCGGTTGCGGGACAAACCGCAACGACGGTTTGGGCAAGGGGAGATTTTCCCCTAATTACAGAATTATTTTTAACACTTCCCCTAATCTACACTTGACCATGTAGATCATCTTCACGATTGTCCGGAAAGCTCTATCATCTCAAAAGATTCTCCTTCAAAAGTTCTTCATAAAATCTTTGATGAGATCCTGAAACATATACTCACAAAGAAAGATAGCATAATGTGATGTTATTAAAATAAGGATATCTCAAGAAAAGACTCCCCCTGACACCTGTAAGTCCTTAAGTCTTCGCATACCAATTCCATGAACACGTTTCTGGAACGTAGAATTTGGTAGAGACTTGGTAAATAAATCAGCAAGGTTGTCGCATGATTTGACTTGCAGAATGCTTATTTCCCCGCTTTTCTGAAGATTATGGAGAAAAAACTATTTAGGAGAAATATGCTTGGTGATATTACTCTTGATGTATCCTGTTTGCATCTACGCAACACAGGCCGCATTATCTTCATAGATAACGGTAGGTGATTTTATCGAACCCATTCCACATGACTGTTGTATGTGGTTTATCATTCTACGAAGCCATACACATTCGCATGTTGCTTCAAATAACGAAATTATTTCAGAATGATTGGTAGATGTTGCCACCAGAGTTTGTTTCGAAGACTTCCATGATATAGCAGTACCACCATGTAGGAACACGAAGCCGGTCTAAGATCTGGCATTATGGGGATCAGACAAATAGCCGACATCTGCATATCCAATCACATCAGAGTCTTGATTTTTCTGGAACTGGAAAAATAGGCCAAAATCCTTTGTGCCTTGGAGATATCGAAAGATATTCTTCACTCCAGACCAATGACGTTTGGTGGGAGCTGCGCTATGTCTAGCAAGTAGATTCACTGCAAATGCAATATCAGGTCTTGTGCAATTTGCAAGATACATAAGCGCTCCAACAGCACTAAGGTATGGAACTTCAGGTCCCAACACCTTTTCTCCATCATCCCTTGGTCTGAACGGATCTTTCTCTACGTCTAGAGATCGAACCACCATGAGAGTTTTAGATGAATAGGATTTGTCCATATTGAATTTCTCCAATATTTTCTGGATACAGGCAGATTGGTGTACCATGATTCCCGAGGGAAGGTGCTCAAGTTGAATACCTAAGGAAAATTTGGTTTTACCCAAATCCTTCATCTCAAATTCCATCTTTAGGTGATTGCGTGCTTCATCAATGTCTGGTGTGCTGCCGATGATGTTGAGATCATCAACATACACAGAGATGATGCAAAATCCTGTAGAGGACTTCTTGATGAAAACACATGGGTAATCAGCACTATTGGAGTAACCTTTCTGAAGAAGGAACTCACTGAGTCGGTTGTACTACATCCGTCCCGACTGCCTTAAGCCATATAGTGACTTATTCAGCTTTACACAATACATGTTGTGTTTCGCATTTTTATCCGGGACAGAGATTCCATCAAGAACCTTCATATATATGTCCGAATCTAGTGACCCGTAAAGATATGCGGTCACGACGTCTATCAACTGCATAGATAGATGGTTTTGCACTGCCAAAGATATAAGATATCGGAAAGTGGTTGCAGTCATTACTGGAGAATATGTTTCAGTGAAATCAATGCCGGGTTTCTGCGTGAAACCTTGTGCTACGAGCCTTGCTTTATATCTCACCACCTCATTGTTCTCATTCCGTTTCCGGAGAAAAACCCATTTGAATCCGACAGGGAAAACACTGGGAGGTGTAGGTATTGCTTTAGTGA
This sequence comes from Triticum urartu, assembly GCF_003073215.2. Taxonomy (NCBI): domain Eukaryota; kingdom Viridiplantae; phylum Streptophyta; class Magnoliopsida; order Poales; family Poaceae; genus Triticum; species Triticum urartu. The sequence goes on from NC_053026.1 coordinate 581,400,543, forward strand.
ATACCTTTCTTTTGTTAAGTGATGCAATTTCTGCTTGGGTTGCATCCTTCCATTTAGGCCAGTCGGAGCGCTTTTGGCACTCAACGATAGATCTTGGATCATGATTAGTGAGAAGGGTATCTGCAATCTTTTCAGCAAAATATATGTCGACAGTCGTAGTCTTACGATCAAATGATTCTCCAGAATCAACATAGTTGATGGAAATTTCCTGCACCCCTAGTGACTCTTCGTGATTTCCCAATACGATCGAGTCTGGGTGTTCCGATGTCCCAGTCAGTTTGTGTTGGGGAACGTTGCAGAAAACAAAAATTTTCCTACGAATTCACCAAGATACAGCTATGAGTTCATCTAGCAACGAGTGATTGGATGCATCTACGTACCTTGTAGATCGCGAGCGGAAGCGTTCAAAGAACGGGGATGAGGGAGTCGTACTCGACGTGATTCGAATCACCGAAGATCCTAGCACCGAACGGACGGCACCTCCGCGTTCAACACACGTACGGTCAGGGTAACGTCTCCTTCTTCTTGATCTAGCAAGAGGGAAGGAGAGGTTGAGGAAGATGGCTCCAGCAGCAGCACGACGGCGTGGTGGTGATGGAGCTGCAGTACTCCGTCAGGGCTTCGCCAAGCGCTATGGAGGAGGAGGAGGTGTTGGAGAGGGAGAAGGAGGCAACCAAAGGCATGGGTGAAAAAGCCCTCCTTCCCCCACTATATATAGGAGGGCCAAGGGGGGGGCACCGGCCCTAGGAGATCCAATCTCCTAGGGGGGGCGGCGGCCAAGGGAGGTTTCCCTCCCCCCCAAGGCACCTAAGGGTGCCTTCCACTAGTGGGACTCCTCCCCTTTGGAAACCCTAGGCGCATGGGCCTATTGGGGCTGGTGCCCTTGGCCCATGTAGGACAAGGCGCACCCCCTACAGCCCATGTGGCCCCCCGGGGCAGGTGGCCCCACCCGGTGGGCCCCCGGGACCCTTCCGGTGGTCCCGGTACAATATCGATAACCCCGAAACTTGTCCCGATGGCCGAAATAGCACTTCCTATATATAATTCTTTACCTCGGGACCATTCCGGAACTCCTCGTGACGTCCGGGATCTCATCCGGGACTCCGAACAACATTCGGGGTTACTGCATATACATATCCCTACAACCCTAGCGTCACCGAACCTTAAGTGTGTAGACCCTACGGGTTCGGGAGATATGTAGACATGACCGAGACGACTCTCCGGTCAATAACCAACAGCGGGATCTGGATACCCATGTTGGCTCCCACATACTCCACGATGATCTCATCGGATGAACCACGATGCCGAGGATTCAAGCAACCCCGTATGCAATTCCCTTTGTCAATCGGTATGTTACTTGCCCGAGATTCGATCGTCGGTATCCCAATACCTCGTTCAATCTTGTTATCGGCAAGTCACTTTACTCGTACCGTAATGCATGATCCCGTGACCAGACACTTGGTCACTTTGAGCTCATTATGATGATGCATTACCGAGTGGGCCCAGTGATACCTCTCCGTCATACGGAGTGACAAATCCCAGTCTCGATCCGTGTCAACCCAACAGACACTTTCGGAGATACCTGTAGTGCACCTTTATAGTCACCCAGTTACGTTGTGACGTTTGGTACACACAAAGCACTCCTACGGTATCCGGGAGTTACACGATCTCATGGTCAAAGGAAAAGATACTTGACATTGGAAAAGCTCTAGCAAACGAACTACACGATCTTGCGCTATGCTTAGGATTGGGTCTTGTCCATCACATCATTCTCCTAATGATGTGATCCCGTTATCAATGACATCCAATGTCCATAGCCAGGAAACCATGACTATCTGTTGATCAACGAGCTAGTCAACTAGAGGCTTACTAGGGACATATTATGGTCTATGTATTCACACGTGTATTATGATTTCCGGATAATACAGTTATAGCATGAATAAAGACAATTATCATGAACAAGGAAATATAATAATAATGCTTTTATTATTGCCTCTAGGGCATATTTCCAACAGTTTGTGCACACTGGAACTGGGTTGTGGAGGTTGCCCTTCCATTGGGTGTATACTACCCATCAGGTGTTTGTCAACGTTGAGTTGACCTGCATTTATTGACTCCGAGGTTTTTCTCCTCGATTTCCTTTGCTTCTAGCGCGTCAGAAACCCCTCTTTTTAGGAATAGGGAGTTGAGTGGTTTTTATTGGTACCTCCACTCTTTCTGGCGCGTTTCTGGCCGGGTTTAAGGATTTTGTAACACCTTTCAAATCAGTAAATAAATCTGGCAGATTATTTGCAAGATGTTGCAAATTAATGATCTTCCGAACTTGAAGTTCGGTCTCATGGGTACGTGGATCAGAGGATGAAATGGAATGAGCATTCCAATCAATTTCCGGGCATTCTTTCCGGTACTTGAAATCTCCCCCTAATGCCGGAAAATGTTCCTCATTAAATATGCAATCAGCGTGACGGGCTGTGAACAGATCCCCAGTCAGGGGTTCCAGGTACTTAATAATCGACGGCGATTTGTACCCCACATAGATCTCCAACTTCCTGTGTGGGCCCATAGATGTCCGCTGTGGTGGTGAGATCGGGATGTATGCAGCACATCCAAACTTACGCAGATGGGAAATGCTTGGAGGATTCCACGTACCAATTCCAGAGGGGAAGAACTGTGATATGCAGTTGGCCTCAATTGTATCAAGTCAGCAGTGTGTAAAATGGCGTGACCCCAACAAGAGGTTGGCAAGTTGCAATTCGTCAACAAAGGTCTTGCAATGAGTTTGATCCTCTTAATCAATGCTTCAGCCAAACCATTTTGTGTATGGAGATATGGAACAGAATGCTGAACTTCAATCCCCAAAGCCATGCAATAATCATTGAAAGCACGTGAGGAGAATTCTGCAGCATTGTCCATTCGAATTGATTTAATTCGACTTTTAGGATAATGGGCTTGCAACTTAATGACTTGTCTCATTATCTTGGCAAATGCATAGTTTCGTGTGGATAGAAGACACACATGTGACCATCGTGTAGATGCGTCAATCAGAACCATGAAATACCGAAAAGGTCCAGATAATGACTGAATGGGACCACAATTGTCTCCTTGAATACGTTCAAGGAACTGAAGTGGTTCAGCTTGTATTTTGAGGTGTGAGGGCCTCAAAATTAGCTTTCCCGTGGCACAAGATGTGCACACAAAATCAGAAGATTGAGGAAATTTTGACTCAAGCAAATTATGACCAATGGAATTGCTAGTAATTTTTCTCATCATCCCTATTCCAGGATGGCCTAGGCGATCATGCCAGGTTTGGAATGCGTTAACATTCTGAAAAATTACTTTGTATGCAACATGTTCCACGGGTTTGATGTACGTATAGTACAAACCAGACGATAGAGAAGGAATTTTCTCATGTACCTTTTTGCCATATCCGTCATCTTTAGTAAAGAGTAGATACTCCTCTTTGTTGTCTTCATGGGTTTCAATATGAAAACCATTTTTACGGATATCTCGATAACTGATCAGGGTACATGCAGAATCGGGATACAGTAAAGCATCCTCAATTGTCACATATGTACCACTTGGGAGGGTGAATATGGCACGTCCAGTACCAACAATCACAGTATCGCGTCCAGCGATAGTTAGAATATCTCCATTCGTCTTTTTTAGAGTTTGGAAATATTTCATCTCCCTCAGTATGGAGTTTGTGGCACCACTGTCCACAAGGGATAATTCCTCTTCCATCGGATTGTCCCCGTAGAAAACTATGTAAAACAAAGAATTTTCAATAAGAAAACCTCATAGTAATATATAGAATACAATCTTTATTATATCAAATGTGCTGATACAATACAATATAAAGACAACAACAAACTTATGTTCTTATTACAATCATCACAAATGGACATAATTAAGTAGATTACTAAGGAGATTGAGGGACTAGTCGAAGTTGCCAAACACGTTGTTTGCAGTGTACTCAATCAACGTGTTCTCCATTTCAGCAGTAGCCTCAGGCAGATAAGGAACCACGGCATTGCTCGGTCCAGGAGGAACATCGTGCGAACCACCAACTCCTTTTGCGCTATACGGATGAAGGTTGAAGTTGGCTTTAAACCTTTTCCCTTGAGGTGCTTTGCGTCCCTGAGATTGCTGGTACAACATAACCAGATGCTTGGTCATTGTGCACTTTTCAGTAGAATGCGTGGAGCATCCACACTTGTTACAAAGCTTAGATTTATCAAACCTGGGCTTTGAAGTGCCTTTTCCCTTGTGTGGGTATCTAGATCTCCTGTTCCCATTGTGCTTTCGCTTATGCTCGGAATTGGATTGTTTACCTCGAGAGGTACCATTAAACTTTTGTCTATTTGCAACATTCAGATGAACTTCAGGTAAAGGTTGTGCCCCAACTAGGCGCTGAGAGCCATTCTTAGTGAGTAGCTCATCATGCTTTTCAGCTTGAAGTAACATGTGAATAAGCTCGGAATAGACAGTGTAGTTACGAGCACGGTATTGCTGTTGGAGGATCCTATCTGAAGGGAGCATAGTAGACAAAGTTTTCACTATCTTCTCCCCCTCAGTAGGTTCCTTCTCACAAAAGCGCAGTTTGGAACATATCTTATGAACAACATGATTGTACTCACCGATGGACTTGAAATCCTAAAGACGAAGATGAGTCCAATCATGGAGTGCTTCGGGCAGGACTACTGCCTTCTACTGTTCATACCTCGTTTTAAGGGCCAGAAATAGACTACTAGGAGATTCCTCCTGTAAATACTCAGACTTGAGATCTGGATGAATATGGTGCCTTATGATGAATAAGGCAGCATAGTTCTGCTGTTCTGTCAGCGGCATGGCCTCATCCGGGAGAGGGGTCTCCGGGGGTTGTATTTCACGCGCTATCCCACGGGACGCAAGACTGATCTTGATGTCCATAGCCCATGTAGGGTAGTTGTGGCCATTGAGGGCAAGCTCCTCAAACTCTTTGGCAGTCATCTTTGCCTACATGGGAAACCAGAGATAATTAATTTACCGGTGGTAAATTAAAAACCATCATGGTTGTGTAATAAGAATGCAAAAATTGATACTCAAGTCTAAACTTGAAAAATTCTCAACCTCAATTGTGTGAACATAACACTTTGAAGATCACATAGATCTCACAGTAATAGGCTACATCGCCATTACCTTGTGTATGCTACAATTCAGATATAAGGAATACACGTTGGAGGTAATCATTTGTCGAGAATGACAAAGCGTAGACCTCACAGTAAGAGAGGATATTCTGCAAATGAGCAGTAGATCACAACTCATTACCTTGTGATTCCAAATAAGATGAGGGAGAAACATCCAAAAATTTGCAAGTTTGATATGCGAGAGAAGACCTCAATCGCAAAGACATGTTCGATAAAAATGAGATGTGGTAAACACATCGAACATGTCATTCTTCCCAGATGAAATCCAGTACTTTATTTATATTATCAATCCATTACATAATATAAACACACTAATAATTACACAAGTCCTAGTCAGATTTAATCTAGAACTGGACTAGTATGTAAGTAGTAGTCAAACTAGGTACTAAACAGAGTCTAAAACTGCACCATATACAATAATTAGTACTAGACTAATAAAAACAGAGATTAAAAAAAACTTGAAGAGAGTAGGCCAATCGCCTGGGCCTGGGCCTGCCATCACCGACCGAGGCCAGCCTGCAGCCACCCACACCGCATAAGAGGAGGCGAGAGGTGGGGCGGTTACGGATAAGGACCCGCACCACGCTCGATCCCCACCACCACCTGCGCTCGCAAGGAGCAGGGAGCCCAGTCGCCGACGACCGGGGCGAGCGCCGGCGCCTCCCCTCGCATCTTTAGGTGTCAGCGACGCGACACCGACGAGGCCTCTTCATCTGAAGAGGAGATGACGACGGTGGAGGCCTGGCGCAGTGGAGTAGCAGTGAAGCCGAGGTTCGCCGGAGCCCATGAGCCTGGGCGATGGCCGGGGCGGCGGTCGAGGGCTGCAACGGCGCGCCCGAAGAGGCGGCCGAAGCGCCGCTCCGTGCGGCTGCTCGAGCCCGCGGCTGTCTCCTGTTGAGGCGTGCCGCCGCCGGCGGCGGCGCCCTCCATGCCGACTCCAAGGCGGACTACTCCGGAGGCCCGGTCGACGGGGAGATGAAGGCGAGCGCCTCCTCCTCGTTCACGACGACGCGCATCGGCACATGGCAGTATCCGGGCGGGCCAGCGGCCTCGGAGGCGGGTGTTGGCGTCGACGGCGCGAGCCACGCGACCGGTGGAGGAGGTGGTGGAGGCGGAGATCCAGGGGGCGGTGCAGGCGCGGTTGCAGCCCTGTGCACCATGGAGGCGCTCGGGCCGGCCACTAGCCAGGGGTCGAACCCCATGGGCGCCTGGCCACGGGCGCAGGGAGCACCATCGTGGTTGCGTCCAGGAGCGAGGGGAGCACCGCGGGGGGGGGGGGGGGGGCGTCCAGCGGCGCGGTGGCGGCCAGGAGCACCACGTCCAGCGGCACGGTGGCGGCCAGGAGCGCCATGTCAGCGGCGCTGCGGCCGAATCGACGAATGGTTTGCATCTGGCGACGGAAACGGCGGTGGCCACCAACTCCATGGCGGCGAAGGGCAATGAGGCGGTAGCGGCGACCGTCCTCGCGGATCAGACGGAGGAAGAAGGAGACGAGGCCTGTCATCTCACCGGCGGCGAGTGCTTCCTCTCTTCTCCTTTCTCTGTTGCCTTTTGCTCTCGCTGGCTGTTCTACGTGCGTGATAACGTGTTTTGAATCAGAATGATCGAATCCCTTGATCGATGGTTACAGACCCCCTTTTATATGTCCCGAAGAGACACGACGATCCCTCGAGGAGGCGTCGGTTCCAGGAGATCGAAGGGAGGCATCGGTTGCGGGACAAACCGCAATGACGGTTTGGGCAAGGGGAGATTTTCCCCTAATTACATAATTATTTTTAGCAGTTCGGTTTGCCTGTGTGCTGCTGTGTATAGAAGAGAGGAGATAAAACAGCTATCGACGTGGATCTATCATAAGCGTTGGGTTTTCATCTAACGGCAGGCATGCACATGCTGCGATTCTGCTTATAATGTACTCCCTCCCTCCGTTCCTAAATATTTATCTTTTTAGAGATTTCAAATGGACTACCACATATAGATATATCTCTACTCCTAATGTCTCAGTTGGTAGTCTCCGTTTCGGGTTTATTTTCGTCCCAACACTTTCGTCCAGTTTATTTTTGTTGGTTTTTTTCGTCATCTCTCACCAGGGGGCGGCCGCCCCGGGCCCCCGAGGCCGAGGGGGACCCCCAGCCCCAGGACGTCGTCCTTTGTACTGCGCCACGCTGAAAATTAGGTCGCGATTAATCAGGGTCTATTCCATCCTCGATTCATCCTTCCGATTTGACTATCCACGATGCCGCGGCCGGTCCGCTCTTCCTCGCACTTCTTTGAGTTCTTTCGGCTTTCCATCCGCCGCGGGCATCAGGATTATGAACTTGCGATGGTCTTGTTGTCATCCGCGGAGACAGGTTGCCTCTCATGGCAAAGCTTCTGCCTGTAGTCGCTGCTGCTGCTGCTGCTGCGTGGTTGAAGTCCATGCTCTTGGTGGCTACCCCCTGACGGAAGGTAAGACTGCATTTTCTCTTCAAATATCTAGCTGATTAATATATTCGGTGTCTATTGTTTGTAGGGATGGCAATGTGTAGGGTATGGGCGGGTACGACACTTTTCTACCCAAACTCATACCAAAATCTTTTTTCTATACCCACCCACTTCACTATCCATGGGCGTAAATTGGTACTCATGCCCATACCCATCGGGTATCCTATACCCACTGGGTATCCGGTGGGTACAATATATAGCATTGACATGACAAAAGTAAGATTAGAAAAAGGTCTAAATTCAGGTACCCATCCGGTGGGTATAATATATAGCCTTGGTTGGGGATGAATCGACGAGGATTTAGTAACCCGGCTCTTGATTGCTTCAAGGAAAAGCATAGAAGATAGTACTGGGGCGATGGCCGTCTATGGCCTATGGTCCGTGGGCTAGTTAAGAACTCAAGATAATTATTTACTCACATATTATAGGGTTTAATTTATTTATTAATTTTCTGGGTATCCATTGGGTTACCCATGGGTATAATTTCATACCCATACCCTACCCATGTTTTTGGCGGGTATGGATACCCATACCCATGGGTATGAAGTGGTAAAAAGTCTCACCCATGCCCACTATTTTCGGGTAGGGTACCCGCGGGTACCCATACCCATGGGCAAAACTGCCATCCCTAATTGTTTGCCGTTTACTGTTAAGTTGGTATTAACTAGCGCAAGTGAGCGTTGTACAGGCAGTACTAACTTACTCATGGTTGCTCACTTTTTGCATAAGAACATCTGACTTGTATACATGTCTTGGAGAACGTAGGTCCAAATATTCATAATGATTTTTCTGCATCACTTGCCTCACTTTTCTTGTCTGAGCACTTCAATCATAGGTTTTCCTTTAGCCATGTCTCCAAGATTTGCTGTCATAATTTTCGAGACACACTTTTAGTTCATTGTTGCAACATGACCATTGATAATCAAATGATTGTACATTACCTAAGGATAGACTGTACTGGAAAATTATTGGTTTGTGAGTATGCCATAATAATTAGTAAAATTATATTAGTTGATCTTGTATGTTGTGTGGCTTTGTAACTTTGCCTGAGCATATCAATATACTTACATATATTGACTATTTTTGTATGTATACATTAAGAGGCCATGTTTTCGTTTCGCCCCGGGCCCCCGAAATCTCAGGACCGGCCTTGCCGCCGTCGCAGATCACCAGGACACCGCCGTCGCCTCGGATCCCCACACGCCGCCAACATGGCCGTGACAACTGATGAGCACGCTCCGTCTCCAGGTTCGTTCTTTGAATTTGTTTTCTTGTTAACTTCTGACGTGTTATAGATTTTATATCAGTAAAAGTGTCATCCTTGGTGATAAGATGGGACTATATTAGAGCTATTATTAGTGTATGCTAGATTGGATCAAATGTAGACATAAAAATGCAACAAAACTGCAAGTCCACATCTGATTCAACACACTTCCACTGTAGTGTTTGAGTGCGTATACTGATGTTCTTTGATCAACATAGGGTGATGCTTGGTAGTTACCCCTCTCTCAGCCTTGCAAATTTTGGGTGTGTGAATTTGCAACTTGGACACCTCATAGAATGTTCGTCCGAATGTTCGAAATTGATCATGTATATATCCCTAGCAGATCTAAGCTGTCACTACTCTTTTTTTGGTTGTCAGGAAATGTATTTTTGATCTCAGCTTCTAATGATGAAAAGAAGTAGTCAAGAATAAAATTTGATGTCCTTTGGCACCTTACAAGACGATAAACATCAACACTGGTGTTCTGTTGTTCTGATAACTGCAAAATAGGAATGCATGGTACTTATGTAACCACATATGTTTCCTTCTTCACTTTTGGGAGGATATTTCTTACACCCTTTATATTGACTTATCCCTGATCGTAATATTGCAGCATCAATGGGCATGAAGGGCGTGGGTTGAAGACCAATTATTCTACATTGTTCGGTCTATTTAAAGGTAACTGTACTAAACATCCTGTTCTTACTGCTCTTTACTCTTTAGTTAATACCATCAGTGTGGCACTCCTCCTTTTTAACGTTCTTTTAGTTAGTAGCAGTATTTTTGAAGTGTTTCTACCATTTCTCTGGAGGTTCTAGCGGTGTTCACGATATTAGGCTGTAATTGTTGCCAGCCTGATCTTGGTAAATTTTCCTTGCTTAGTCTTAATATTGAAACTTGCTCGGGGTATCCAACCAAGGCCACATTTTTGATAAATAAGATGCAAGATTCTATTCTGTCAACAGGCTTTGATGTGTCATCAGCAGCTCTATTGCAAGTCTCTAGCGTCGACTTACCCCAGTTCCTTCGGTTCAGATGCCGTTTCCTAATTGCTAGAGCTGCAAGGGTACATATTTACTTCCTTATCATCCTTGAGTCATATTATCTGTGAGGGTACTTAATTGCTTACGTGTTTGCAATTTCTATTTTTGAACCTTTATAGCTAATCCTCTCTTTAATTTTCAGTTAGCTATTTATTTTCTTACGCATGAAAGAACTTTTCTTAATGCGTGGGTGTTTATAGAACATCGCTGGTCTCTTCAATGGCAATCAGTACTCATTGGTGTTGTCAGGCATTCAATCAGAGGTGCGGCATGCTTCTGACATCAACGACATTGCCAACAACGTCTATCAGCACAATTCGGCCACCGGTCCTACCGTTCTGCAAACTTGGATCTCTGGCAAAAACTGAAAATTTCTTTTTGGGTTAAGCACTACTGATTTGTGGTCGTAAATTCTTTTGGCGAGGAATCTTAAATATATTGTAATGTCAGTATCTCGACTGGCATTGAGGATTAAGAACTTTAACTGTGCCGCCACATTTTGTAGGCACTATAACTACCATTCTAGGCATGTATATGCATGGTATTCTATGCAGAATTTATTTGCTCATATACAAGGAATACTCACTACATTATGAGACAAAGTTTATTATGGACTGGTAAGAGCTTACTGATGATTCATCCTGTCATCCTTAGATACAAAGATGAAGGTGTACACAATTCAAACACTCATGTTTGGCTAGTTCCACGCAACACACCTGCTCCATGAAACATCATCATTGGTCGAGGTAAGCACTCCTTCATGCATCCTCCGTGTTTTTTTTCATTCATCAAGTTTGATTTTTTTACATGCATTTTAGTTTTCTCTTTAGTTGTTTTGTACTTACTGAAATAATGACTTCAGTGGCAAAAATTGCTTATGTATTTGTTGAAACATGGGCATGGCTCATGCATTTTGTTAGGCTGAAGCACAGGAAGAAGCAGTGTGAAAATCTCTTGCGTATTCTCGGTCTTGTTTTTATTGAGCTCATAGTTGTGTACTATTTGTTTTCACTTCTTTGGAAGTGATATATTTGGTAATAACAAGTTCTTGTGTGGTGCTCCATATATGCATTCGGGATTATGAATTAGATTTTTCCAGTATCTTACATCAGGGATCATCAACGGGGATGAAAAGGTTGTCGAATGGTTTCTCCTGGGTAGTGATATGAGTTATACCTTGTAAGTGTTCTACAAAGTGGATATCATGGAACGAGAAAGCTAAGTACCCGCCGACTGGTGGTTAGCGACAGGCACGCACGCTTCTGTCATCCTTGGTTGTTGGCTCATTTTTTCAAAAAAATAGGAGGTGGGCTAATTTTGTAGATACTTGATTACCGCGAGTAGGCCACTGCTATAGTGCAGCCCTCCATCTATAGTGCAGATCTTATCATTTTTTTCCTCTCCAGATCCTTTTGTTCGCCAGATCTGATTTTCTTGCTCTCTTCCCAATCCATTTTTCCCTCTCCAGATCTTTTTTCGTTCGAGATTTTTTCACGCAAAAATTGATGTGAACAAGAGAGGATTTGATCATTGCACCACTAGTGAGCCAACTCAACTAGCCTACCACCTGACCTACGATCTCTTTCTTGAACAAAAGAAAGTAAATGGGCTATTTAACATGTCTCCGCTACTACGTATGCATAAAAACGAGTTAATTTACTGTTTGATTTTTTCCGCGCTTAGGTACCCCGTTCCTGCTAACTTTACCGACCCGGGGGGGGGGGGGGGGGGTGATGAAATATCCTCCATTAACTTTCGTGTAAATAACATGGTAACTCAAAATTCATAGACCTGATAACTTATATACCCCGGTCCTAAAAACTTTGTCGGCGAGGGTGGGGGTGGGGTAGTTGTTGAAACATACCACGGTAATTTCTGTGCAAATAACATGATAACTCAAACATGGCGGACCTGATAACTTATGTACCCCGGTCTTGATAACTTGGTCGGTGAGGGTGGGGGTGGGGCAAGTCGCTGAAACATGCCATGGTCACTTCTGTGCAAATAACATGATAACTCAAACATGGAGGACCTGATAACTTGGTCGGCGAGGATGGGGTGGGGCAAGTCGCTAAAACATGTCACGGTAACTTATGTGCAAATAACATGATAACTCATACATGGTAGACCTGATAACTTTGTCGGAGGGGTCGGGGTGGGGGTGTCGTTGAAACGTACGACGGTAACTTCTATGCAAATAACATGATAACTCACACATCGTAAACATGATAAATTATGTACCAGTCCTGATAACTTTGTCGGAGGGGCCGGAGTGGGGAAGTCATTGAAACAAACATACCACGATAACTTCTATGCAAATAATATGATAACTCACACATCATAGACATTAAATTACGTACCCTGTCCTGGTAACTTTGTCGGTGGGGTTGGGGTTGGGGGGAGTCATTGAAACATACCACGATAACTTCTATGCAAATAACATGATAAGTCACACATCGTAGAAATGATAAATTATGTACCCAATCCTGATAACTTTATCGGCGGGGTAGGATGGGAGGAGTTGTTGAATCATAACACGATAACTCTTATGCAAATAACATGATAAATCACACATCACAGACTTGATAATTTATGTACCCGACCCTGGTAAATGTGGTGACTGTGGTGAGGGGTGGGGGGGGGGGGCAACCCCGGTAATTTATATGTAAATAGCTTGTTAATAGACACATACTAAGCTGATAACTCACATACAAACGCCATTATAATTTTTTGACCTGAAATTTTTTTGTTGAAAAATATACACCCGGTAATATCTATGTAAAAAGCATGATAATGTATACATCACAGATTTGATAACTAATATCTTACATTTTAAACACCATGGTATCTTTCATCCAAGGGAAAAAAGTTTTTAAACATTTTCATTGGTAATTTATGTGTTAAATTACCATACTTCCTCATGCCTTAACCTTCTCGTACTGTAGTTATCAGCCTTATCATGGTATAGTTATCATGTTGCTCATACCCATAGTTATCAGGCTGGTCATGCCAAAGTTACCAAGCCAAACTTTTTTTTTCTGATATGGCAGAAATAAGAAAGGTTCAAATAACATTGTTTATCTATAATAGACAACAACAAAAGGTGGTTTAGTTGGTTATTAGGCTCAATAGGTATTGCATAGACTTAGGTTCGAATCCGTCGTTAGCATAGTCCATCATGGAATGCCCTTTTGGCATCAATAGCGAATTGACATAGTGCTTTGATTTTCAATAAATATAGGAGATAAGGGGGTGAAAGGTATGATGCAATCTGTTGTGGTACCTAGATGGAACTGTTGAACCGGTGAAAAAGTCATATTTCAGTATCTGCCCAACCTCTGCATGTAATACACCTACTTTGTTCTTCCTTTCTTTTGTTCTAATGACTAACTTGTCCATCTCAACTGTCATTATTCCCTTTATAGTAGCACATATAAATAGGTATATTTTACATTACTTGGTATGCTAAAATCTGAAATCGTATTTAAGAGTTTACTCCCATTTACTTGTGTTTTTTCATACTAATAGAATTGGTGTCAATTAGACTTCGTCGTGTTTCTTCAAATTTAATGGTTTGTCATGGAATATGGAATTTGAGTATGACAGCTACTGAACTGAAAATAATCTATCGAACAATAATAAAATGATGAGCAGTTACTATATCGCAGAGTCCTAAGACTGAATGATAGGCCAATACACTGGCGAAATATAAGTTCTTTGTTTGGATACCAAGCAGGAAAATAGTTCACATAGTTTTGCCAACTATTTTATTCCATCTGTTAATTTGCCAACTATTTTATTGGATATATGGAGTACTAATTAATTAGCCATAACTATAGTTTATTAGTTCGCTCGTTGGTTTCCTCACCTCCCAGGTTGGTTCGCTTCCTCTCCTCACCCCCGCATATTTTCAGTCCAAATCGATAACCCATCTCATCCCATTAGGACAATTACAGAAAGGAAATAGGTGAAAGAAAATGTTGGCGGTTTGAAAAGACTTACCAGATCCGCCCATGAAATCTCTCAAAAGACCTGATGAAAGCTTCAGAAGTTAGCTACCATCAGTTTCTTCGGTTCAGCACTGCACATATATTTTCTAGATTTTACACATTGGAAAATGTCTCATGTACTTGACTTCCATATTTTTTGCAGCTTCTTTCTTTGGCTTATTTCAAGTAAGATGGAAGTGGCTTTTGATTTTCTTATGTTCCTGAAGATGCAGATTCGAGAGGAACCATGAGGGGACCTAGAAAAGCTAGCATATTCTCATTTGAGAAAAATCTCATTTCTGCCACAATCTAGCAATCCCACTAGAGGAGAACCAGCATCACTTTGACAACTTCATGTAACCCCAAAACGAAGGATCATCCTTGCTACCCCTTCAGGGAAGGATTCTGATGAAGCCTAGCTGTTGTTGGAGGTTCCTCACAATGCATGACACTTAACAGGTAGGATAAATTTAGCCTATTCAATGGAGGTGTTTCAACAAATGCAGGAGGAAGATGACAGGATTCCTACTCGCTAGAGAAGAACAAAAATACTAAGGTACTGTGTTTCTTTTCTAAGGCATTTGTTCTTTTGTATGGTAAAAGCATGAGGCATCCGACATCGTATAGCAATAAAAAGGGAGTATTACTAATGAACACTTGACTGAAAATTGCATTCAAGTGACTTGGACTGCAGTTTGTCTTGAGATTAAAGAGATTGGCCATATTGTATAGATATTGACCGCAATATAGGAAAGTTTCAGATTCGAAGGGGGGGTGGGGAGCAGCTGACCAGTGGAGGGTGGCCTGCGGGTTGAGGAGCTCGGTGGCGAAGAGGAGCCGTCGACGTTGGGGTGCACCACAGGATCCCCTCCTCATCCAGTTACGTGCATCCAGGTGCGCACGGTGTGGGGAAGGTATCCAGGACACCGAGCTAGATCCCTGAGCGCATGGGACGGAGGAGCCCACCTCGTGCTGCAAGGTGCGTGCGAGTCGCCGGGCGTGGCCACGACCAAAATCAGACATGTGTGTGTGCCACCAGCGCGGCTGGGGGCGGGATGGAGGAGTGGTACAACAATGTAGGGCCAGCGGGAGCCGGAGGCGCTGCCTCTTGCTGGAAAGAGAGCCACCGCCCTTGCCCGTCGTTGCCGGCCTGCCGCGGCGAGATGAAGGGGAAAGAGAAAGAGTGAGGGGCGTGGGATGGATGAGTGAGAGTGTTGTGCCCATCGTTTAGATTTCTCCAGTAAGTTGTTTAGATTTCTTCCCGCTCATGTCCGACTGGTCGGTTTAGTTCCTGAATTGTAGCTTCCCCGGTATGTTTGGTAATTCACAGTCCTACCCGTTTGATAGTGTATTGATGCCTGACAACCACGTAATGAGTGCATGTTGTTCAAGTGCTTATCTTTTTCTGTTAAACCATTTTTCATCTAGGAATTCTTCATTTTGTAATATAGAGTAGTGAACGAATTTGCTAGGGAATCATATGCACTATTTTTGTAGCTTGAATAATTCGCTATGTTCTAATTTGAAATTAGGTTGGCAAATCGTTTGATGTGCTGTCTGTTGCATATTGTTCGAAGATGGGGCCCATCTCTTTCTAAACTGCAAAGAAGTGAAGGAGCAATGGTATGCCTTGCTGCTGGAGGAAATCCGGATGAGAGTGTAATTCAGCACATGACGTCATGAGAAAAATTCTGAGGTTGCGGAGAAGGATAAGTTGCTCACTATTTAAGTGTGGGCCAAGCAATTTTTGAAACAGACTGTCTGATACTCAAGCAGGCTGTAAGCTTTGAAGCGTATGGTCAAGTGCCGCTGGGTATTTTCTTATGTGAAATCAAGTACCCATTACTATAAGCGTACTTTATTCATTGATTGAGGCTAGAGTGATTCATGCTCCAAGGGGATGTAACCAGCCATCTAATGTGCTCGCAGCTTTGGGTGCAGGATTAGACAATGGTGATCATGTTGAATGGTTCTCAGACTACTTTGAGGTTGTAGCCCATGTTGTAACCGACGATTTAGCCGTGTATTCCCTCTGTTCCTAAATATAAATCTTTTTAGAGGTTTCAAATGGACTATAACATACGGATGTATATAGACATGTTTTAGAGTGTAGATTCACTCATTTTGCTCCATATGTAGTCCCTTGTTGAAATCTCTAAAAAGACTTATATTTGGGAACAGGGGACAGTGATACGGGAGCTGGCTGATACGTCTCCGTCGTATCTACTTTTCTAAACACTTTTGCCCTTGTTTTGGACTCTAACTTGCATAATTTGAATGGAACTAACTCGGACTGACGCTGTTTTCAGCAGAATTACCATGGTGTTATTTATGTGCAGAAACAGAAATTCTCGGAATGACCTGAAACTTCACGGAGCAACTTTTTGGAAAATATAAAAAATACCTGTAAAAGATGAAGGCCAGGGGGCCCACCACCTGTCCACGAGGGTGGGGGGCACGCCCCCCTACCTCGTGGCCCCCTGGAGCTCCTCCGACTCCAACTCCAACTCTATATATTGTGTTTCGGGGAGGAAAAAATCAGAGAGAAGAATTCATCGCGTTTTATGATACGGAGCCACCGCCAATCCCTAAATCCTCTCGGGAGGGCTGATCTGGAGTCCGTTCGGGGCTCCGGAGAGGGGAATCCGTCGTCATCGTCATCATCAACCATCCTCCATCACCAATTTCATGATGCTCAACGCCGTGCGTGAGTAATTCCATCGTAGGCTTGCTGGACGGTGATGGGTTGGATGGGATCTATCATGTAATCGAGTTAGTTTTGTTAGGGTTTGATCCCTAGTATCCACTATGTTCTGAGATTGATTTTGCTATGCTTAATGCTTGTCACTAGGGTCCGAGTGCCATAATTTCAGATCTGAACCTATTATGTTTTCATCAATATATGAGAGTTCTTGATCCTATCTTGCAAGTCTATAGTCATCTATTATGTGTTATGATCCGTTAACCCTGAAGTGACAATAATCGGGATACTTACCGGTGATGACCATAGTTTGAGGAGTTCATGTATTCTTAATGCTTTATTCCGGTACTCTATTAAAAGGAGGCATTAATATCCCTTAGTTTCCGTAAGGACCTCGCTGCCACGGGAGGGTAGGACAAAAGATTTCATGCAAGTTCTTTTCCATAAGCACGTATGACTATATTCGGAATACATGCCTACATTACATTGATGAACTGGAGCTAGTTTTGTGTCACCCTAGGTTATGATTGTTACATGATGAACCACGTCTGGCATAATTCTCCATCACTGATCCATTGCCTACGACCTTTCCATATATTGTTCTTCGCTTATTTACTTTTCCGCTGCTATTGCTACCATCACTACAAAATACCAAAAACATTACTTTTACTACTGTTACCTTTTGCTACCGTTACCACTACTATCATATTACTTTGTTACTAAACACTTTGCTGCAGATACTAAGTTTCCAGGTGTGGTTGAATTGACAACTCAGCTGCTAATACTTGAGAATATTCTTTGGCTCCCCTTGTGTCGAATCAATAAATTTGGGTTGAATACTTTACCCTCGAAAACTGTTGCGATCCCCTATACTTGTGGGTTATCAAGACTATTTTCTGGCGCCGTTGTCGGGGAGCATAGCTCTATTCTCTGAGTCACTTGGGATTTATATCTTCTTATCATTATGAAGAACTTGAAAGATCCAAGAACCAAGATTTATCCCTCAACTACGAGGGGAGGTAAGGAACTGCCATCTAGCTCTGCACTTGATTCACCTTCTGTTTTGAGTAAGCTTGCGACACCTAAACCTGCTTCCGCTATTCGTTCTGACATGTCGCATGTTATTGATGATGCTACTTTTTCTATGCATGATACTTAGGATGAAACTACTTCTATGCTTGATACTACTGTGCCACTTGGTGAATTTCTTGACGAACAACTTGCTAGGGCTAGAGAGATTGAAAATATTGAATCTAATAATACTCATGAAATTAGTGATGAAGACTTTCCTATTATTCCCGAGGGTTATGTTTTTGATAAAGAAGCTTCTTTAGCTATTTTAGCTTGCAAAGATAGATACGAACTCAAGAGGTTATTAGGTAAATGAAATCAGCAATCTCTAAATGCTAGAATGAAACTTGACCCTGCTTTTGCTACTTCACCTATCTGTGTTACTGATAAGGATTATGAATTCTCTGTTGATCCTGATATAATTACTTTGGTTGAATATGATCTTTTTCATGGCTATGAATCTGAAATTGTTGTGGCACATCTTACTAAATTAAATGATATAGCTACCCTGTTCACTAATGAGGAGAGAAACTCGTTACTTTTATATCCTTAAAATATTTCCGTTCTCATTAAAGGGTGATGCTAAGATATGGTTTAATTCTCTTGATCTTGGTTGTGTGCGTAGTCCCCAGGATATGATTTATTACTTCTCTGCTAAATATTTCCCTGCGCATAAGAAACAAGCTGCTTTAAGGGATATATACAATTTTGCGCAAATTGAAGAAGAGAGCCTCCCACAAGCTTGGGGGAGGCTTCTCCAATTACTTAATGCTTTGCCTGATCATCCTCTTAAGAAAAATGAAATACTTGATATCTTTTATAATGGACTAACCGATGCCTCCAGAGATTACCTGGATAGTTGTGCTGGTTCTGTTTTCAGGGAAAGAACGCCGGCTGAAGCTGAAATTCTATTGAATAATATGTTGACAAATGAAAATAATTGGACACCTCTGGAGCCAATTCCTGAGCCTATTCCTAACCCAACTCCGAAGAAGAGGGGTATTCTATTTCTCAGTCCTGAAGATATGCAAGAGGCAAAGAAATCTATGAAAGAAAAAGGTATTAAAGCTGAAGATGTTAAGAATTTACCGAAAATACCTTTCTACATCTGAGCTCATATGCTCCTGGTGTGGACAGTAAACTAAATAAAATATAATAACATTTCAAAAAATTCTGAAATTTTTTTATGGCATACTTTAAGAAATGTTTGTTGTGCATGCAAAATTTCATCATGAAATCATATTCGTGGAAGTCGTGGCAAAAAAAACAAAATAAAAGCTCCAAAATGCGTTTGAAAGTAACATTTATAGAGTATCGATTTTGGCTTTTTACCATGCCTTCCACCAATGTCATTTTGTGATGAAATTTTGCATGCACAACAAACATTTCTTAAAGTATGCCACAATTTTTTTCAGAATTTTTTGAAATGTTTTCTATTTTATTTATTTTACTGTTCACGACAGGAGCATATGAGCTCAGGTGTAGAAACTCCACATCCAGAATTTACCTCCTATTGAAGAATTACACGGTCTTAATGTACCGCCTGTTGAAGAAACATATGATCTTAATCCATTACCTATTGAAAAAACTCATGGTCTTGATAACCCGACACAGGTAGTAAAGGTAAATTCTCTTTATAGATATGATAAAGCTGAAATCTCATTTACTAAGTTTGCTAGCCCATGCTTAGATGAGTTTGATAAATTTATGGCTAAGCAAAAAGACTTCAATGCTTATTTTGGTAGACAATTGAAATACAATTCAAATATGCTTGAACACTTGGGTGATTATATGGCTAATGTCAAAGGTGAACTTAAACTTATTAGTAAACATGCTTCTATGGTTACCACTCAAGTAGAACAAGTACTTAAAGCTCAAAATGATTTGCTCAATGAATTGAATAGTAAGAATAATGATAATGCTGTTAGAGTTATGACTAGAGGTGGTAGAATGACTCAGGAACCTTTGTATCCTGAAGGCCATCCTAAGAGAATTGAGCAAGATTCTCAGAGAAATAATATAGATGCACCTAGTCCTTCTAAAAGGAAGAAAAAGAAAAATGATAGGACTTTGCATGCTTCTAGTGAACCTGTTATTGAAACACCTAAGAATCCAAATGATATTTCTGTCTCTGATGCTGAAACACAATCTGGTAATGAACCTGAAACTAGTGATAATGTTAATGATAATGTTCATGATGATGCTCAACCTAGTAATGATAATGATATAGAAATTGAACCTGCTGTTGATCTTGATAACCCACAATCAAAGAATCAACGTTATGATAAGAAAGACTTTATTGCTAGGAAACACGGTAAAGAAAGAGAGACTTGGGTTCAGAAACCCATGCATTTTCCTCCCAAACCATTCAAGAAAAAAGATGATGAGGATTTTGAGCGCTTTGCTGAAATGATTAGACCTATCTTTTTGCGTATGTGATTAACTGATATGCTTAAAATGAATCCTTATGCTAAGTACATGAAAGAAATTGTTACTAATAAAAGAAAGATACCGGAAGCTGAAATTTCCACCATGCTTGCTAATTATACTTTTAAGGGTGGAATACCTAAAAACTTGGAGATCTCGGTGTACCTACTATACCATGCTGCATTAAAAGAAACTATGTTAAAACTGCTTTATGTGATCTTAGAGCCGGTGTTAGTGTTATGCCTCTCTCTTTATATCATAGACTTGATTTGAATAAGTTGACACCTACTGAAATATCTTTGCAAATGGCTGATAAATCAACTGCTATACCTGTCGGTATTTGTGAGGATGTGCATGTTGTAGTTGCAAATGTTACTATTTTAATGGACTTTGTTATTATTGATATTCCCGAGGACGATAGTATGTCTATTATTCTTGGAAGACCCTTTTCAAATACTGCATGGGCTGTTATTGATTGCACTAAAGGCAATGTCACTTTTCATGTTAATGGTAATAAGCACACGGTACACTTTCCGAGGAAACAACCTCAAGTTCATAGTATCAACTCTATTGGAAAAATCCCATTGATTATATTTGGAGGTTTTGAATTTCCTCTTCATACTGTCAAGAAGAAATATGATATTCTTATTATTGGGGAGGTGCATATCCTCGTTGAGGTAACATAGTGTTATTCAAAATTTCTCCGGTTCCATGTTATTCGGAATGAGTTCGTTAACAAGACTTGATCAACCTTGTTAGTTGATTCTTTTTGATGATCATGAGATGGATGAAACTAGAAGGCACAACCTTCTGTACCCCACTTTTACTTTCTGTTATTTATATTAAATAAAATAAAAATAGTATTTTTTTGTCTGTTATCTGATTATCTGTGCAATATAAAAATACCTCGAAAATAAAAGTTCTCCAAATGCCCTGAAATTTAAATATGATTTTTCTAGAATATTTGAGAATATTTGGCACTGAGAACATAGCAGGGGGGCCATCCACCTGGCCTCGAGGGTGGAGGGCGCGCCCCTGCCTCGTGGGCCCACGGTGGCCCTCCTCCACTTATCCTTTCACCCACACACTCCTTCTTCCTCCCACAAACATGAATAACCAGCTCAAACCCGAGTCCAAGCTCGTTTTGCTGCCATTTTCGATCTCCTTGCTCAAAGCACCTCTCACAAAACTGCTCGGGGAGATTGTTCCTTGGTATGTGACTCCTCCATTGGTCCAATTAGTTTTTGTTCTAGTGATTTATTCATTGCAAATTTGTGCTGCTTAGGTGACCCTGTTCTTGAGCTTGCATGTCAAATTTATATGGTCAAAAGTAGTTTTGATGCATGATATAGGCTCTAGGCACTTGTAGGAGTAGTTGCTATCAATATTATTGAGCTTTGTTCACTTTTATTTTAAAGTTACTAAAAATTTCAGAAATTTTTCAGAGGAAGAAATATGTTTAGGAAAATGTACCAAGGTGGCTCTTCAATGAAACAAGAGCCCAGGCTTGCAATGCGTGATGCTGATGATGAGTCACCAAGAAACGCTCCAGTGCGTCCTTGTGAATGGCCTTCGAAAAACTTTATGGATCGAGCGGGAATTAAGGAAGAATTTAACGCATATTTGTGTAACGCTGATCTTGTGAGCTTCGAGGAAGAGAAGTGCAGCCAGTATCATTATCTCACTAGTTCCTTTGTGAGGAGGTTTGAATTTTCATCTTCACGTAATTCTCCAACTGTCCTGTTTGATCTTTATGGAAATTCATACACTATGGACTTAGAGGATTTTACCACCGCTTGCAAACTTCCACAATGGGGTAGTATCAGGGATCCTCGCAAATCTGAATTTAGAGATTTTCTTGCTAGTATAACTGTGGGGGAATCTAGAGATATAATGCAAGCTACCATAGGGAGCATTCACTTTCCTGCTATACATTATTTTGCTCTCTTCATAGGTAGATGCATCAATGGTAAAGATGAGGCATGTCACATGTGTGTCCCTGACCTCAGTATTCTTAGGAGTGCTGTGTTAGGAGATAAATCTTATAATTTGGGAGCCATTGTTGCACGTAGGTTGCATCTTAATAGATTTAATGGAGATTTCTTTGGAGGAATTTATGCAACCCGCATAGCTAATTTTCTTGGTATAGCCATACGCGAAGATGATATTGAATTACCCCCTGCTTACCTAGACTTTAATGCTATGGTTCACCACCAGTTTATCGAGAGGAATGAATCACCTCTCTAATATCGACTAATCTTTGACAGATGCCGTGCTGGCCATATTACTCTCCCTGCTCCTGCCTTCTTTGATCATCAGGCAAAAGGAAGATATGTTATTACCAGAGAGGAGGCACATGAGTATGAGAGGAGAGCGGAGGCCGCTCATCGCCACGCTGCAGCTCAGGAGGCGATAGCCGCTGCATCTCAGTACGACCCCAACTTTTACTATGGATATCAGCCAGGCCAGCAATGGCCATAGACCAATTTAGGCCAAAATCCTAAGCTTGGGGGAGTACGTACTTCTCACCGACATTATATTTATGTTCACACACTCATTGCTAGATGTCGGTGCTCATACTTTTTCATTGTATCATCCATGCTACTTTATTTCCTTTTATGCTTTCTTTTTGTGTGTTTAATAAACCTTAAGAAAAACCAAAAAAATTAGTTGTAGCTTTTAATCAGTTTACTTTCAAATGCTTGTAGTAGTAATTAAAAAGAAAACCCAAAATGATTTTCTGTTCTTCTTCTACTTGTTGGGAGCTCTCCCATGTAAATAGTTTTATTTCTTTTCTTTTCTTTGGGGGTCGATATGAGAAGACCATAATTAAATTGTTGAAATGTCTCTTATATGCATTATTGTTGATCTGACAAAAGAGCCCATATTGCCTTGTCTTCTCCTATTTATTGAATGCTTGCAGATTCCAGCTTAGTCCAATGCACGTGCACTATTATTATTATTATTATTATTCACATCGTTCGGTCATGCAAGTGAAAGGCAATTATGATGATATATGACGGACTGACTGAGATGAGAAAACCTGGTGTGAAATCAACCTCTTTTGTTTTTGTAAATATGATTAGTTCATCGTTCTTGATTCGACCTATTATGAATAAACATGTTTGCAATGACAACTAGAGATCATAGTTCTTGTGCCATGCTTGATTAGCCAGGAGCTTATAATGGTTTACCTTGCATGCCAACATGCTATTAAAATGGTTGTGATGTGGTATGATAGGGTGGTATCCTCCTCTGAATGATTTAAGTGACTTGACTTGGCGCATGTTCACTCATGTAGTTGAAACAAAATCAACATAGCCTTCACGATATTTATGTTCATGGTGGATTATATCCTACTCATGTTTGCATTTGGTGTTGATTAATTGTAATGCATGTTCATGACTGTTGTCGCTCTCTAGCTGGTCGCTTTCCAGTCTTTTGCTAGCCTTCACCTGTACTAAGCGGGAATACTGCTTGTGCATCCAATCCCTTAAACCCCAAAGTTATTCCATACGAGTCCGCCATACCTACCTATATACGGTATCTACCTGCCGTTCCAAGTAAATTTGTATGTGCCAAACTCTAAACCTTCAAATAAATATCTTGTTTTGTATGCTCGAATAGCTCATGTATCAACTAGGGTTGTCTGTATCTTCCATGTTAGGTGGGTTATTCTCAAGAGGAGTGGACTCCGCTCCTCACTCATGAGAAAGTGGCTGGTCACCGGGATGCCCAGTCCCATGCTTTATGCAAACTAAATCAAAATAATTGCAAAGAAAACTCCCCTTGGGACTCTTGTTAGTCAGAGGCACTCGTTGTTTCGTGCAAGCCATCGATTGATGCTTGTTGGTGGAAGGGGGAGTATAAACTTTACCATTCTGTTTGGGAACTGCCTATAATGTGTGTAGCATGGAAGATATCGCCATCTCTTGGTTGTTATGTTGACAATGAAAGTATACCGCTTAAAATATTATTCATCTCTATTTCGAAACTGAGCTCTGGCACCTCTACAAATCCCTGCTTCCCTCTGCGAAGGGCCTATCTATTTACTTTCATGTTGAGTCATCATCCTCTTATTAAAAAGCACTAGTTGGAGAGCGCTGCTGTCATTTGCATTCATTATTGTTAGTTTACATTGGGTATGACTTGACTGGATCTCTTTTACCATGAATTACAATGTCTAGTCAGTCCTTAATCTTTAAAGGTGCTCTGCATTTATGTTTTGCGGTCTCAGAAAGGGCTAGCGAGATACCATCTTGTTATATCATATTATGATTGTTTTTGAGAAAGTGTTGTCATCCGAGATTTATTATTATTGCTCGCTAGTTGATTATGCTATTGATATGAGTAAACTTGAGACCTAAGCGTTATTGTGAATGTGGTTAGTTATAATATTTGCTGAAAACTTGAATGCTGGCTTTACATATTTACAACAACAAGAGCAAATAGAGTTTGTAAAAGTTTTTCTTTATCACTTTCAGTTTATCAACTGAATTGCTTGAGGACAAGCAAGGGTTTAAGGTTGGGGGAGTTGATACGTCTCTGTCGTATCTACTTTTCCAAACACTTTTGCCCTTGTTTTGGACTCTAACTTGCATAATTTGAATGGAATTAACCCAGACTGACGCTATTTTCAGCAGAATTACCATGGTGTTATTTATGTGCAGAAACAAAAGTTCTCGGAATGAACTGAAACTTCACGGAGCAACTTTTTGGAAAATATAACAAATACCCGCAAAAGATGAAGGCCAGGGGGCCCACCACCTGTCCACGAGGGTGGGGGGCACGCCTGCCCCCCTAGGGCGCGCCCCCTACCTCGTGGGCCCCCTGGAGCTTCTCCGACTCCAACTCCAACTCTATATATTCTGTTTGGGGAGGAAAAAATCAGAGAGAAGAATTCATCAAGTTTTACGATACGAAGCCGCTGCCAAGCCCTAAATCCTCTCGGGAGGGCTGATATGGAGTCCGTTCGGGGCTCCAGAGAGGGGAATCCGTTGCCATCGTCATCATCAACCATCCTCCATCACCAATTTCATGATGCTCACCGCCGTGTGTGAGTAATTCCATCGTAGGCTTGCTGGACGGTGATGGGTTGGATGGAATCTATCATGTAATCGAGTTAGTTTTGTTAGGGTTTGATCCCTAGTATCCATTATGTTCTGAGATTGATTTTGCTATGCTTAATGCTTGTCACTAGGGCCCGAGTGCCATAATTTCAGATCTGAACCTATTATGTTTTCATCAATATATGAGAGTTCTTGATCCTATCTTGCAAGTCTATAGTCATCTATTATGTGTTATGATCCGTTAACCCCGAAGTGACAATAATCGGGATACTTACCGGTGATGACCGTAGTTTGAGGAGTTCATGTATTCACTATGTGTTAATGCTTTGTTCCGGTACTCTATTAAAAGGAGGCCTTAATATCCCTTAGTTTCCGTAAGGACCCCGCTGCAACGGGAGGGTAGGACAAAAGATGTCATGCAAGTTCTTTTCCATAAGTACGTATGACTATATTCGGAATACATGCCTACATTACATTGATTAACTGGATCTAGTTCCGTGTCACCCTAGGTTATGATTATTACATGATGAAACGCATCCGGCATAATTCTCCATCACTGATCCATTGCCTATGAGTTTTTCATATATTGTTCTTCGCTTATTTACTTTTCCGCTACTATTGCTATCATCACTACAAAATACCAAAAACATTACTTTTACTACTGTTACCTTTTGCTACCGTTACCACTACTATCGTATTACTTTACTACTAAACACTTTGCCGCAGATACTAAGTTTCTAAGTGTGGTTGAATTGATAACTCAGCTGCTAATACTTGAGAATATTCTTTGGCTCCCCTTGTGTCGAATCAATAAATTTGGGTTGAATACTTTACCCTCGATAACTATTGCGATCCCTATACTTGTGGGTTTTCACTGGCCATCTTACCATGTCTGCATACATTTCAAAATGCATTTGAACAAAATGGATAAATTTCATGCAAACAAGCTGAAATTCACTAAGTTTAGTTATAATAATTCACATAAATTTGATGATATTTCGTCCGTTCTACTAAAAACTGAAAAATATAAAACCTTAGACTAACTTGTAGCGAGCGGTGGCCGGTGGCCTCGTAGGTGTGGCCAGGGCTGGATTTATATTTAAGCACTGGTGTTAGTTCACACCGACTACCTGCAGAAATACACTAGGGATAGTCAGTGTACTCACTTAATGACACCGTCACATAATGTATTGAAGGTGCAAACATATTAATGACCCCAAAGGACTCATTTTTCTAACTCTTTCCCTGAGTGTGGCCGCCCCGGCCGCACCTCCATCGTCGTCCGTGCCGTCGTCGTTGTCTTGGAAAGGCGCGGCAAGCCTGCCCAGCAACCGCTTGGCGCTTGGGGAGGATCCGCTGCCTGGCTGCGGCCTTGCCCCTTCCCTTTTTCATAGTTTAATCCTCTTTTGTGAATTACTTAAGTTCAATCACAAGCGAAAAATTTCAGTCTATTAGTTAACATGTCTATCCATGTTTCTTCTAAGTTATAGGAATTGACCTACTCTTATGTCGTTCGTAAGACAATGCCTTAAGCAAAGGGAACGAGCCTCAGTTAATGTATCTAGGTAGGCCAGGATCCTTTGTTTGGATAACTATTTGTGCAAGAGCAAGAAGCTTGGGTTTACAAATAAAAGCGACACTTGGGTTTCTAGGCTGTCTACACCTTTTGCTAGGGCCTTCATTATGGATGATGGTGTAAACTTGTTTCAAGGAGATACACAAAAGTGGATCAAAAGAGTATCATATTACAAGAGAGTGAAATGTTTTTTTAAGATAAAAAGAAAATGAGTGGATGTTTGCATTTTTCGCCTTTATGAGAGAAATGTCATATGCTTTTTTATATAGTGAAAAATATCACATAAAATATCACATACCATAACAAGTCATTTCTATAGAGCAAATACCAACAAGTGATTTACAGGTGAGCCTACAATTTATTAAATTGGGATGCGACTCACTCTACTAAAAAGCATGATGCCACTCACTCTGACTAAAAAGGGTCACCTGCTCGCATTTAGCAACTGACCAATTAAGTATACGTGTTTATATGTTCACTTTAGATCTTTGGATGATGCTTTGAAAATGTTGATTGACAAAGCTTTATAATATACTGGACTGAAAACTCGTCGATTTTACAAAATGAGAAGAGATGCATACAAATAATTATTTTTCTATATATATTTCTTGCACATGATAATACAAATGGTATATTTATATTATTATTTTGTAGAGTGTGAGAGGTGTTGAGATGGACAAAGGAATCCATTAACAAGAATGTCAAGGCGACGTCGTTGCGAAGGACAAAAAATTCATCGAATTTTATACAACAATACATGTGCACACACATAATCAGAACAAAATTAAAGGCCATCAAGTAGATTTTAATAATTTGTAATATATTTTTAGATGGATCATCGATTTATGTGTATACATCGTCAATTTGCTTTTTTGTTATCAGTTTACATTACAAGTGAAGTAGACTTCAATTATTATGCAATTGTGTCCATGCTATATTGTCTCTTTCTGTGATATTTTACATGGATTATTTTATATACCTTCAGCAAAATATTTCAGAAGCCCGTGGCAACGCACGGGCATACTACTAGTATAGACATATTTTAGAGTGTAGATTCACTCATTTTTTTCCGTATGTAGTCACTTGTTGAAATCTCTTGAAAGACAAATATTTAGGACGGAGGGAGTATATTTTTACTACAAAAATGAATATCTTCAATTCCTGTTATAAATAAAGGCAAATCTAATCCCCGAAACGTTTTCTAGGGTTATGAGTGGACCGGTGGCGCTACTCTATCTTCCAAGGCGTGATCGTGAGATTCCGGCCGTGATCTCCTGCCCTAGGCTCTAGCCCTCTTCGCCGCTCTTGGTTAGTGTGTTCGGGGTGATCACGGGGGTCCTGGCAACCCTGCCCACCCTGGGTACACACGAGACGATTGAGGGAGAAGTCAAGGGGGATCAGCGGCCATGGCTAGTTCGTTAACGAACACTGGTAAGGAGAGAGAAGAGATGGAGAAGATGATGGAGAGAATGCATATGATTGGGAAAGTGTAAAACTCGTGATGGACGATCAGGAGGAAGCGCATGACTCTCCTAAAGAGCATCCAAGATGTTTCCTGGAGTCTTTGTTGAGCAGGTTACTCTTTATCAGTTCTCTTGTCCGGGTGCTCATTGTGACGCCTCCGATTCAATTGTACACTAATGATACACGCAAGCGTGTACGATCAAGATCAGGGACTCACGAGAAGATATCACAACACAACTCTACAAATAAAATAAGTCATACAAGCATCATATTACAAGCCAGGGGCCTCGAGGGCTCGAATACAAGAGCTCGATCATAGACGAGTCAGTGGAAGCAACAATATCTGAGTACAGACATAAGTTAAACAAGTTTGCCTTAAGAAGGCTAGCACAAACTAGGATACAGATCGAAAGAGGCGCATGCCTCCTGCCTGGGATCCTCCTAAACTACTCCTGGTCGTCGTCAGCGGGATGCACATAGTAGTAGGCACCTCCCGAGTAGTAGTAGTCGTCGTCGACGGTGGCTTCTGGCTCCTGGGCTCCAACGTCTGGTCGCAACCATCGAGTATAGAAAGGGGGAAAAGGGGGAGCAAAGCAACCATGAGTACTCATCCAAAGTACTCGCAAGCAAGGAGCTACACTACATATGTATGCATTGGTATCAAATGGAAAAGGCTATCATATGTGGACTGAACTGCAGAATGCCGGAATAAGAGGGGGATAGCTAGTCCTATCGAAGACTACGCTTCTGGTAACCTCCATCTTGCAGCAGAAGAAGAGAGTAGATGGCAAGTTCACCAAGTAGCATCATGTAGCATAATCCTAACCGATGATCCTCCCCTCGTCGCCCTGTGAGAGAGCGACCACCAGTTGTATCTGGCACTTGGAAGGGTGTGTTTTATTAAATATCCGTTTCTAGTTGTCATAAGGTCAAGGTACAACTCCAGGTCGTCCTTTTACCGAGGGAGACGACTATTCGAATAGATTAACTTCCCTGCAGGGGTGCACCGCATTTCCCAACATGCTCGATCCCCTTTGTCCGGACACACTTTTCTGGGTCATGCTCGGCCTCGGCAGATCAACACGTCGCAGCCCTACCTAGGAACAACAGAGAGGTCAGCCCGCCAGTCTAAATCCTATGGCGTAGGGGTCTGGGCCCATCGCCCATTGCACACCTGCATGTTGCGTACGCGGCCGGAGAGCAGACCTAGCAACCTCCATTACAAAGGAAGTTGCGTTACGCTGTCCAACCCGGCGCGTGCCGCTCAGTCGCCGACGTCACAGAGGCTTCGGCTGATACCACAATGTCGAGTGCCCATAACTGTCCCCGCGTAGATGGTTAGTGCGTATAGGCCAGTAGCCAGACTCAGATCAAATACCAAGATCTCGTTAAGCATGTTATTTTGATATAACCACGGACGCCGACCAGGGCCAGGCCCACCTCTCTCCTAGGTGGTCTCAACCTGCCCTGTCGCTCCGCCACAAAGGAACAGTCGGGGGCCTTCGGGAACTCAGGCCCACCTCTACCGGGATGGAGCCACCTGCCCCTTCAGCCCCCAACATCGGAATCACTCGCGGGTACTCCTACGAGCTGACCCGACTTTAATCACCACCTGTATAACATGTATATATGTATAAGTATATACCCGTGATCACTTCCCGAGTGATCACGACCCGATAGTATAGCATGGCAGACGAACAAGAATGTAGGGCCACTGATGATAAACTAGCATCCTATACTAAGCATTTAGGATTGCAGGTAAGGTATCAACAGCTGGAGCAACAATGACAGGCTATGCATCAGAATAGGATTAACGGAAAGCAGTAACATGCTACACTACTCTAATGCAAGCAGTAGAGAGAAGAGTAGGCGATATCTGGTGATCAAAGGGGGGGGGGGCTTGCTGATGACCCACAAGTATAGGGGATCTATCGTAGTCCTTTCGATAAGTAAGAGTGTAGAACCCAACGAGGAGCAGAAGGAAATGATAAGCGGTTTTCAACAAGGTATTCTCTGCAAGTACTGAAATAAGTGGTAACAGATAGTTGTGCGATAGGATAAATTGTAACGAGAAACAAGTAACAAAAGTAATTAAAGTGCAGCAAGGTGGCCCAATCCTTTTATAGCAAAGGACAAGCCGGAAGAAACTCTTATAATAGGAAAAGCGCTCCCCAGGACACATGGGAATATCGTCAAGCTAGTTTTCATCACGTTCATATGATTCGCGTTCGATACTTTGATAATTTGATATGTGGGTGG
This sequence comes from Triticum urartu, assembly GCF_003073215.2. Classification (NCBI taxonomy): domain Eukaryota; kingdom Viridiplantae; phylum Streptophyta; class Magnoliopsida; order Poales; family Poaceae; genus Triticum; species Triticum urartu. The sequence goes on from NC_053026.1 coordinate 581,431,073, forward strand.
ACCGGTGCTTGGGTGCTGTTCTTACTTGAACAAGCATCCCACTTATGATTAACCTCTATTGCAAGTATCCGCAACTACAACAAAAGTATTAAGGTAAACCTAACCATAGCATGAAACATATGGATCCAAATCAGCCCCTTACGAAGCAACGCATAAACTAGGGTTTAAGCTTCTATCACTCTAGCAACCCATTATCTACTTATTACTTCCCAATGCCTTCCTCTAGGCCTAAATAATGGTGAAGTGTTATGTAGTCGACGTTCACATAACACCACTAGAGGCTAGACAACATACATCTTATCAAAATATCAAACGAATACCAAATTCACATGACTACTCATAGCAAGACTTCTCCCTTGTCCTCAGGAACGAACGTAATTACTCACAAAGCATATTCATGTTCATAATCAGAGGGGTAATAATATGCATATAGGATCTGAACATATGATCTTCCACCAATTAAACCAACTAGCATCAACTACAAGGAGTAATCAACACTACTGGCAACCTACTAGCACCAATTCCGGACTTTGAGACAAGAATTGGTTACAAGAGATGAACTAGGGTTTGGAGATGAGATGGTGCTGATGAAGATGTTGATGGTGATTGCCCTCTCCTGATGAGAGGAGCATTGGTGATGATGATGGTGATGATTTCCCCCTCCGAGAGGGAAGTTTCCCTGGCAGAACAGCTCTACCGGAGCTCTAGTGGATCCGCCAAGGTTCCGCCTCGTGGCGGCGGAGTCTCGTCCCGAAAAGTTCCCTCCTATTTTTTTCTCATCGAAAGACCTCATATAGGAGAAGATGGGCATCGGAGAGCCACCAGGGGGCCCACGAGGTAGGGGGCGCGCCCTGGGGGGGGTGATGAAGCTATGTACCTAGGGTAGGGGCACAGACCTGTCCTAAGAGCCCTGCCCAAGGACGTCCTTAGAAGAAGTCATCTTTCAATCGACTTGAAGGTACCCACTCGACGGGTTCAAGACACTCGACCAAGAAGCTACCACTCGACCACGAAGCCAACCACTCGACTGCCAGGAGATCTAAAGTCACTCCGCAGGCAAACGGTCGGTGATTAAATAGTCTTTATGGTCATCATAGCACTTTATTAGGGGCGTTACCAGTAACCCCCAACCTTAATGTACCTTAAACCCTGCATTACTGAGGGCAGGAGAGGGCTGGCGAACTCTATATAAGCCATCCCCCTCCTCAGTATCAAGGGTTCGCACCCCTGTTATTCACACACATATAATCCAATCGACCGCCTCCGAGCACCGAGACGTTGGGCTGTTACTTCCTCCGCGAAGGGCCTGAACTCGTACATCCTGGTGTGTTTACAACTTCTCCATAGCTGAGATCTAGCCTCTCCATACACATGTTACCCCCCTAGCATAACTGTCAAATTTTCCTACGTATCACCAAGATCTATCTATGGAGAGACTAGCAACGAGGGGAAGGAGAGTGCATCTACATACCTTTGTAGATCGCTAAGCGGAAGCGTTCAAGTGAACGGGGTTGATGGAGTCGTACTCGTCGTGATTCAAATCACCGATGATCCTAGTGCCGAACGGACAGCACCTCCGCGTTCAACACACGTACGGAAGGGAGACGTCTCCCATGCCTTGATCCAGCAAGGAGGAGGGAGAGGTTGATGGAGATCCAGCAGCATGACGGCGTGGTGGAAGTAGCGGGATTCCAACAGGGCTTCGCTAAGCGCTGCGGGAGGAGGTAGATGTGTCACGGAGGGGAGAGGGAGGCGCCAGGCCTTTAGATTTGTTTTGCTCCTCCTTTTCCCCACTATATATAGGGCCAAGGGAGAGGGGGGAGGCGCAGCCCTTGCCCCTTCCTCCAAGGAGGGTGCGGCCAAGGGTGGGGAGGAGTCCATCTCCCAAGGCACCTCGGAGGTGCCTTCCCCCTTTAGGACTCTCCCTCTTTTTCCCATCTCTTGGCGCATGGGCCTCTTGGGGCTGGTGCCCTTGGCCCATATAGGCCAAGGCACAACCCCTACAGCCCATGTGGCCCCCCTGGGCAGGTGGCCCCACCCGGTGGACCCCCGGGAACCTTCCAGTGGTCCCGGTACAATACCGATGACCCCGAAACTTGTCCCGATGGCCGAATTAGCACTTCCTATATATAATTCTTTACCTCCGGACCATTCCGGAACTCCTCGTGACGTCCGGATCTCATCCGGGACTCCGAACAACTTTCGGGTTACCGCATACTAATATCTCTATAACCCTAGCGTCACCGAACCTTAAGTGTGTAGACCCTACGGGTTCGGGAGACATGCAGACATGACCGAGACGTCTTCCGGTCAATAACCAACAGCGGGATCTGGATACCCATGTTGGCTCCCACATGTTCCACGATGATCTCATCGGATGAACCACGATGTCAAGGACTTAATCAATCCCGTATACAATTCCCTTTGTCTAGCGGTATTGTACTTGCCCGAGATTCGATTCGTCGGCATCCCTATACCTTGTTCAATCTCGTTACCGGCAAGTCTCTTTACTCGTTCCGTAACACATCATCCCGTGATCAACTCTTTGGTCACATTGCGTATATGATGATGTCCTACCGAGTGGGCCCAGAGATACCTCTCCGCTTACACGGAGTGACAAATCCCAGTCTTGATTCGTGCCAACCCAACAGATACTTTCGGAGATACCTGTAATGCACCTTTATAGTCACCCAGTTACGTTGTGACGTTTGATACACCCAAAGCATTCCTACGGTATCCGGGAGTTGCACAATCTCATGGTCTAAGGAAATGATACTTGACATTAGAAAAGCTATAGCATACGAACTACACGATCTAGTGCTATGCTTAGGATTGGGTCTTGTCCATCACATCATTCTCCTAATGATGTGATCCCGTTATCAACGACATCCAATGTCCATGGTTAGGAAACCATAACCATCTATTGATCAACGAGCTAGTCAACTAGAGGCTTACAAGGGACATGGTGTTGTCTATGTATCCACACATGTATCTGAGTTTCCTATCAATACAATTATAGCATGGATAATAAATGATTATCATGAACAAGGAAATATAATAATAACCAATTTATTATTGCCTCTAGGGCATATTTCCAACAGTCTCCCACTTGCACTAGAGTCAATAATCTAGTTCACATCGCCATGTGATTAGCACTCACAGGTCACATCGCCATGTGACTAACACCCAAGAGTTTACTAGAGTCAGTAGTCTAGTTCACATCACTATGTGATTAACACTCAATGAGTTTTAGGTTTGATCATGTTGCTTGTGAGAGAGGTTTTAGTCAACGGGTCCGAACCTTTCAAATCCGTGTGTGCTTTACAAATCTCTATGTCATCTCCTAGATGTAGCTACCACGTTCTATTTGGAGCTATTCCAAATAACTGTTCTACTTGGAGCTATTCTAAATTGTTGCTCCATTATACGTAATTGGTATCTCTACTCAGAGCTATCCGGATAGGTGTTAAGCTTGCATCGACGTAACCCTTTACGACGAACTCTTTTACCACCTCCATAATCGAGAAAAAAATTCCTTAGTCCGCTAATTACTAAGGATAACTTTGACCGCTGTACTGTGCTTCATTCTTGGATCACTCTTGTACCCCTTGACTGACTCATGGCAAGGCACACTTCAGGTGCGGTATACAGCATAGCATACTGTAGAGCCTATGTCTTAAGCATAGGGGACGACCTTCGTCCTTTATCTCTATTCTGCCATGGTCGAGCTTTAAGTCTTAACTTCATACCTTACAACTCAGGCAAGAACTCCTTCTTTGACTGATCCATCTTGAACACTTCAAGATCATGTCAAGGTATGTGCTCATTTGAAAGTACCATTAAGCGTTTTGATCTATCCTTATAGATCTTGATGCTCAATGTTCAAGTAGCTTAATCCAGGCTTTCCATTGAAAAACACTTTCCAAATAACCCTATATGCTTTCCAGAAATTCTACATCATTTCTGATCAACAATATGTTAAAACATATACTCATCAGAAATTCTATAGTGCTCCCACTCACTTCTTTGGAAATACCAGTTTCTCATAAACTTTGTATACACCCAAAATCTTTGATCATCTCATCAAAGTGTACATTCCAACTCCGAGATGCTCACTCCAGTCCTCAGAAGGATTGCTGGAGCTTTGCATCCTTATTAGCATCTTTTCAGGATTGTCAAAACCTTTCGGTTTTATCACATACAACCTTTCCTCAAGAAAATCGTCGAGGAAACAATGTTTTTGACATCCTATCTGCAAGATTTCATAAATAATGCAGTAATCGCTAATATAATTCCAACAGACTCTTAGCATCGGTACGAGTGAGAAAGTCTCACCGTAGTCAACTCCTTGACCTTGTCGGAAAACATCTTAACGACAAGTCGAGCTTTCTTAACGGTGATACTTACCATCATTGTCCGTCTTCCTTTTAAAATCCATATGTACCTAACAGCCTTACGACCATCAAGTAGTTCTTCCAAAGTCTACACTTTGTTTTCATATATGGATCCTCTCTCGGATTATATGGCCTCAAGCCATTTATCGGAATCCAGGCCCACCATCGCTTCTCCATAGCTCATAGGTTCATTGTTGTCTAGCAACATGACTTCCAAGACAGGATTATGTACCACTCTGAAGTAGTATGCATCCTTGTCATCCTACGATGTTTGGTAGTGACTTGATCCGAAGTCTCATGATCAATATCATAAGCTTCCACTTCAATTGGTGTAGGTGCCACAGGAACAACTTCCTGTGCCCTGCCACACACTAGTTGAAGAGACGGTTTAATAACCTCATCAAGTCCCCACCATCCTCCCACTCAATTCTTTCGAGAGAAACTTTTCCTCGAGAAAGGACCTGATTCTAGAAACAATCCCTTATTGCTTTCGAATCTGAGACAGGAGGTATACCCAACTATTTCGGGTGTCCTATGAAGATGCATTTATCCGCTTTAGGTTCGAGCTTATCAGCCTGAAACTTTTTCACATAAGCGTCGCAGTCCCAAACTTTTTAAGAAATGACAGCTTAGATTTCTCTAAACCATAGTTCATACGGTGTCATATCATCGGAATTACGTGGTGCCCTATTTAAAGTGAATGCGGTTGTCTCTAATGCCTAACCCATAAACTATCGTGGCAATTCGATAAGAGACATCATGGTATGCATCATATCCAATAGGGTGCAGTTATGATGTTCGGACACACCATCACACTATGGTGTTCCAGGCTGTATTAGTTTTGAAACAATTTCCACAATGTCTTAATTCTGTGCCAAACTCGTAATTCAGATATTCATCTCTATGATCATATCATAGATATTTTTATCCTCTTATCACGACGATCTTCCAACTTCACACTGAAATTACTTGAACCTTTCAATAATTCAGACTCGTAATTCATCAAGTAAATATACTCAACATCTACTCAAATCATCTGTGAAGAACATAACGATATCCACTACATGCCTCAGCACTCATTGGACTGCACACATCAAAATTTATTACTTCCAGCAAGTTGCTTTCTAGTTCCATTTTACTGAAAACGAGGCTTTCAGTCATCTTGCCCATGTGGTATGATTTGCATGTCTCAAGTGATTCAAAATCAAGTGAGTTCAAACGGTCCATTTGCATGGAGTTTCTTCATGCATATACACCAATAGACATGGTTCGCATGTCTCAAACTTTTCAAAAATGAGTGAGTCCAAAGATCCATCAACATGGAGCTTCCTCATGCGTTTTATACCGATATGACTTACGTGGCAGTGCCACAAGTAGGTGGTACTATCATTACTATCTTTTGGCATGAACATGTGTATCACTACGATCGAGATTCAATAAACCATTCATTTTAGGTGTAAGACCATTGAAGGTATTATTCAAATAAACAGAGTAACCATTATTCTCCTTAAATGAATAACCGTATTGCGATAGACATAATCCAATCATGTCTATGCTCAACGCAAACACCAAATAACAATTATTTAGGTTTTAATACCAATCTCGATGGTAGAGGGAGCTTGCGATGCTTGATCATATCAACATTGGAAACACTTCCAACACATATCGTCAGCTCACCTTTAGCTAGTCTCCGTTTATTCCGTAGCTTTTATTTCGAGTTACTAACACTTAGCAACCGAACCGGTATCTAATACCCTGGTGCTACTAGGAGTACTAGTAAAGTACACATTAACATAATGTATATCCAATATACTTCTATCGACCTTGCCAGCCTTCTAATCTACCAAGTATCTAGGGTAATTCTGCTCCAGTGGTTGTTCCCCTTATTACAGAAGCACTTAGTCTCGGGTTTGGGTTCAACCTTGGGTTTCTTCACTAGAGCAGCAGCTGAATTGCCGTTTCATGAAGTATCCCTTCTTGCCCTTGCCCTTCTTGAAACTAGTGGTTTTACTAACCATCAACGATTGATGCTCCCTTTTGATTTCTACTTTCGCGGAGTCAAACATCGCGAATATCTCAAGGATCATCATATATGTCCCTGATATATCATAGTTCATCACGAAGCTCTAGCAGCTTGGTGGTAATGACTTCGGAGAACTATCACTATTTCATCTGGAAGATCAACTCCCACTCGATTCAAATGATTGTTGTATTCAGACAATCTGAGCACAAGCTCAACAATTGAGCTTTTCTCCCTTAGTTTGCAGGCTAAGAGAATCGTCGGAGGTCTTATACCTCTTGACGTGGGCACGAGCCTGAAATCCCAATTTCAGCCCTCAAAACATCTCATATGTTTCGTGACGTTTCAAAAACGTCTTCGGTGCCTCAACTCTAAACCGTTTAACTAAACTATCACGTAGTTATCAAAATGTGTATGTCAGATGTTCGCAACATCCACAGACAACGTTCGAGGTTCAGCACACTGAGCGGTGCATTAAGGACATAAGCCTTCTATGAAGCAATGAGGACAATCCTCAGTTTACGGACCTAGTCCGCATAATTGCTACTATCAACTTTCAACTAATTTTTCTCTAGGAACATATCTAAAAGGTAGAACTGAAAACGCGAGCTACGACATAATTTGCAAAATCCTTTTTGACTATGTTCAGGATAATTAAGTTCATCTTATGAACTCCCACTCAGATAGACATCCCTCTAGTCATCTAAGTGATTACATGATCCGAGTCAACTAGGCCGTGTCCTATCATCACGTGAGACGGACTAGTCATCATCGGTGAACATCTTCATGTTGATCGTATCTACCATACGACTCATGCTCGACCTTTCGGTCTCTGTGTTCCGAGGCCATGTCTGTACATGCTAGGCCCGTCAAGTTAACCCTAAGTGTTTTTGCTGTGTAAAACTGTCTTACACCCGTTGTATGTGAACGTAAGGATCTATCACACCCGATCATCACGGCGTGCTTCGAAACGACGAACTGTAGCAACGGTGCACAGTTAGGGGAGAACACTTCTTGAAATTTTAATGAGGGATCATCTTATTTACTACCGTCGTTCTAAGCAAATAAGATGTATAAACATGATAAACATCATATGCAATCAAATAGTGACATGATATGGCCAATATCATGTAGCTCCTTTGATCTCCATCTTGGGGCTCCATGATCATCTATTACAAGAACATGATCAATCTCATACATTACATATATCATTCATCACATCCTTTTGGCCATATCACATCACATAGCATACCCTGCAAAAACAAGTTAGACGTCCTCTAATTGTTGTTTGCATGTTTTACGTGGCTGCTATGGGTTTCTAGCAAGAACGTTTCTTACCTACGCAAAACCACAACGTGATATGCCAATTGCTATTTACCCTTCATAAGGACCCTGTTCATCGAATCCGATCCGACTAAAGTGGGAGAGACAGACACCCGCCAGCCACCTTATGCATCTAGTGCATGTTTGTCGGTGGAACCGGTCTCACGTAAGTGTACGTGTAAGGTTGGTCCGGGCCGCTTCATCCCACGATGCCGCTGAATCAAGATAAGACTAGTAACGGCAAGCATATTGAACAAAATCAACGCCCACAACTACTTTGTGTTCTACTCGTGCATAGAAACTACGCATAGACCTAGCTCTGATACCACTGTTGGGGAACGTAGCATAAATTCAAAATTTTCCTACGTGTCACCAAGATCTATCTATGGAGAAACTAGCAACGAGGGGAAGGAGAGTGCATCTACATACCCTTGTAGATCACTAAGCGGAAGCGTTCAAGTGAACGGGGTTGATGAAGTCGTACTCGTCGTGATTCAAATCACCGATGATCAAGTGCCGAACGCTCGGCACCTCCGCGTTCAACACACGTACGGAACGGAGACGTCTCCCATGCCTTGATCCAGCAAGGAGGAGGGAGAGGTTGATGGAGATCCAGCAGCACGACGGCGTGGTGGAAGTAGCGGGATTCCAACAGGGCTTCGCGAAGCGCTGCGGGAGGAGGGAGATGTGTCACGGGAGGGGAAGGGAGGCGCCAGGCCTTAGATTCGTTTGCTCCTCCTTTTCCCCACTATATATAGGGCCAAGGGAGAGGGGGGAGGCGCAGCCCTTGCCCCTTCGTCCAAGGAAGGGTGCGGCCAAGGGGGGGAGGAGTCCATCCTCCCCAAGGCACCTCGGAGGTGCCTTCCCCCTTTAGGACTCTCCCCTTTTTTCTCTCTCTTGGCGCATGGGCCTCTTGGGGCTGGTGCCCTTGGCCCATATAGGCCAAGGCACACCCCCTACAGCCCATGTGCCCCCCCGGGGCAGGTGGCCCCACCCGGTGGACCCCCGGGACCCTTCCGGTGGTCCCGGTACAATACCGATGACCCCGAAACTTGTCCCGATGGCCGAAATAGCACTTCCTATATATAATTCTTTACCTCCGGACCATTCCGGAACTCCTCGTGACGTCCGGGATCTCATCCGGGACTCCGAACAACTTTCGGGTTACCGCATACTAATATCTCTATAACCCTAGCATCACCGAACCTTAAGTGTGTAGACCCTACGGGTTCGGGAAGCGTGCAGACATGACCGAGACGTTTTCCGGTCAATAACCAACAGCGGGATCTGGATACCCATGTTGGCTCCCACATGTTCCACGATGATCTCATCGGATGAACCACGATGTCAAGGACTTAATCAATCCCGTATACAATTCCCTTTGTCTAGCGGTATTGTACTTGCCCGAGATTCGATCGTCGGCATCCCTATACCTTGTTCAATCTCGTTACCGGCAAGTCTCTTTACTCGTTCCGTAACACATCATCCCGTGATCAACTCTTTGGTCACATTGCGCATATGATGATTTCCTACCGAGTGGGCCCAGAGATACCTCTCCGCTTACACGGAGTGACAAATCCCAGTCTTGATTCGTGCCAACCCAACAGATACTTTCGGAGATACCTGTAATGCACCTTTATAGTCACCCAGTTACGTTGTGACGTTTGATACACCCAAAGCATTCCTACGGTATCCGGGAGTTGCACAATCTCATGGTCTAAGGAAATGATACTTGACATTAGAAAAGCTATAGCATACGAACTACACGATCTAGTGCTATGCTTAGGATTGGGTCTTGTCCATCACATCATTCTCCTAATGATGTGATCCCATTATCAACGACATCCAATGTCCATGGTTAGGAAACCGTAACCATCTATTGATCAACGAGCTAGTCAACTAGAGGCTTACAAGGGACATGGTGTTGTCTATGTATCCACACATGTATCTGAGTTTCCTATCAATACAATTATAGCATGGATAATAAACGATTATGATGAACAAGGAAATATAATAATAACCAATTTATTATTGCCTCTAGGGCATATTTCCAACAACACACCCCCCTACATCACTGTCAGAGTTAGAACCACGACAGTTGGCGCCCACCGTGGGGCAAGAATCTTAGCGCCTAGTTGGAGAAGTTGTGATTTTTCCGATCACTTTGATCATGGTTTCGTGCAGAGTTTTGGTGGAGGGCCGTGAGATCCGTCTCGGCGCGCTCACGTTCATCGCCGATGACTCCGCTTGGCTTCAGGAGGCTCCACTCGACATCGACGCGCTCCCCATCCGCGGTGCGACGCACTTCCGCGCATGCGTTCGTGGCGTCCTCCCGCGGCAGCCATCGACCCAGTATCGGTCGGCCCCTGTGTTGTCTCCCCGCCCTGTCTCCCACCAGCGCAAGCGCTCCGGTCAGTCGAGACTTCAGAGGTGGGTGAGGCATGCCGTGGCTCGCCAGTCGGTCGCCCCACAAGTCACGGCAATCGAGCCCGGCGAATCCCTCTATGGCCTGTTCGACTGGCTCCGCGGAGACCGCATACGAGTGCGACAACAGCGACCCAGCAGCTGAGGTTCTGGCGGTCGATGGAACACACAGTCCTCCCGGTTTCCCTCGCGCTGATGGAGGCGCGGGTGGGGGCGACCCATCGCATCCCCATGATGAGTATCTTCCCGAACCTCTCACGTCATTGCAGCGAGAGGAGCTTCGCCGCCGGAACATGGACGCACTCCACACTCCTATCGTCGGAGAAACCCTCGAGGCCCGGGCCTTGGAGGACGCATGCTTGGCTAACTTGGCCGAGCGCACTCAACTAGAGAATCTCCAGCGAATACTCGACGAGCAAGCGCGTCAGCGAGCTCCCGAGTCCAGTCGACGTCAGCTCTTCCCGCCGACACAGGTATATCGAACCCCAGTTCAGAATTTGGCCGCCGCGGCCCGTATAGCAGAATCGATTCAGCCCTCCCAGTCAGAGGCTGGCAGGGGCTTGTTGCAGATCAGAGCGTTGCTCCGGGTGGCGGGAAACCAGAATTCCGCTGTTTCTCAGTCACGGAATAGGATCCACAGTCGATCGTTGCAACGGATACACTCCAGTCGGCTCACAGCCCGAGATCGCCCCCGAGGCGTGAGGGACGTGGAGACCGGCACGATCAGTACAGAATAAATGAGCAGTATGATCACCGATTCGATCGTGATGATCGACGTCGAGTGCAACCCCTCCCCCGAGGAGTGGGTCGTATGCGCCTCGACAGCGAGATGACAGACGCCCTCATAGTGTTGGGCGGAGGATTCCAGTCGACCCCAGGGACCCAGGATTTGATGCGAGATCCATCCTCGTTCAAGGTTTGGTTGACAGGAACAGAGCTCATCGAGAAGGCCACGATAGAGATGCGCCTGCCAGCAACAGAGTACATGCTTCGGGGCCAGAGTGTTTCAGTCGAGCCATCAGAGCCGCAGTGATTCCTCCCAACTTCAGGTTGGCGACGGGAATCAGCAAGTTCACCGGTGAGTCTAAACCTGACACTTGGCTTGAAGATTACATAGTGGCTGTACAGATTGGCGGTGGCAATGATGAGGTGGCTATGAAGCATTTGCCTCTCATGTTAGAGGGCTCAGCCAGAGCGTGGCTAAATCAGTTGGCACCCAGCAGCATCTACACTTGGGAGGACCTCTCCCGAGTGTTTGTCACAACCTTTGAGGGAACATGCAAGCGACCTGCAGGCCTTACAGAATTGCGGTCTTGCATGCAGAAACCGAATGAAACTCTGAGGGATTACATCCAGAGGTGGATCACATTGCATCACACAGTTGAGAATGTACCAGATCATCAAGCAGTTTGTGCCTTTAAAGAAGGCGTTAAGTACAGAGAATTGAATCTGAAGTTCAGTCAAACTGGAGAGATGTCTCTGAATCGGATGATGGAGATTGCCACCAAATACGCTAATGGTGAAGATGAAGATCGACTCCGGAGTGGCAAGCACAAGGCAGTCGCCCAAGAAACCGGAGGAAACTCCAGTCGGAAACAGAAGCGGAAGGCCGAGCCAGCCGCCCCTGGGGAGGCCCTGGCCGTAACCCAGGGAAAATTCAAGGGAAAACCCAAGGGGCCCTGGAAGCCCAAGAAAGTCAAGGATCAAGATGGAAATGATGTTTTGGATCTGCCATGTCACATCCACACTAAGAAAGATGAAGAGGGTAATCTTATTTACCCAAAGCATACCACTCGACAGTGCCGGCTCCTGATCCAGCAGTTTCAGGGCAAGCAGTCCAAAGATAAGGAAAAAGAGTCGGACAGAGTTGAGGACAAGGAAGATAGTGACGATGGATACCCCCAAGTCAATTCCACCCTGATGATTTTTGCTGATGTCGAAAGCAAAAGTCGACTGAAAGTCATTAACCGTGAGGTGAATATGGTTGCTCCGGCAACACCCAGTTATCTGAAGTGGTCTCAGACTGCCATCACATTCGACCAGTCTGATCACCCTACGCACATTGCCACCCCTGGGAGGCAAGCTTTGGTGGTCGACCCAGTTGTCGAAGGCACTCGACTGACCAAATTCCTGATGGATGGTGGCAGTGGCCTGAACATACTATACGCAGAAACATTGAAAGGGATGGGCATTCCGATGTCCAGGCTCAGTACCAGTAACATGAGCTTCCACGGAGTCATTCCCAGGAAGAAAGCCGAATCACTCGGCCAGATTGCTCTTGATGTGGTTTTTAGTGATTCGAAGAATTACCGCAAGGAAAAGTTGACATTCGAGGTCGTGGACTTCCAAAGTGCTTATCATGCCATTTTGGGCAGGCCAGCTTATGCACGCTTCATGGCTCGACCGTGTTACGTGTACCTCAAACTGAAGATGCCTGGCCCCAGAGGTGTGATCACTGTTACAGGCAATCAGAAGAAAGCAGAAGAGTGTTTTCAGAAAGGCTCAAAGATCGCTGATGCTCAGATGGCAGTGGTCGAGCTGCAAGAGTACCAGAAGACTGCCGATCTGAGTGAATTGTTGCGAGCCAAGAAGCCTGCTTCAGAATCAGCTTTTCAGTCGTCCGGCGAAACAAAGCCAGCCCACATTTACCCGACCGACCCCAATGCTGCCCCGACTCACATCTCAACGACGCTCGACTCCAAATAGGAAGAAGCGCTCGTCCAGCTCCTCCGTGAGAACTGGGACATCTTCGCATGGAAACCCTCTGACATGCCTGGAGTTCCCAGAGAGCTGGCTGAGCACCGTCTACGAGTCGACCCAAAATTCAAGCCGGTGAAAGAACATCTTCGACGGTCCGCCGTCCAGAAGAAGAAAGCTATTGGCGAGGTGGTGGCTCGGCTCTTAGCAGCGGAATTCATCCGAGAGATTTACCACTCCGAGTGGCTCGCCAATGTCGTCATGGTCCCCAAGAAGGACAAGTCACTTCGCATGTGCATTGATTTTAAACATATCAATCGGGCCTGCCCGAAAGATCATTTTCCTCTCCCTCGCATCGACCAAATAGTCGACTCGACCGCGAGGTGCGAGAGATTTTTTTTCTAAATGCCTATTCCGGGTACCATCAGATCCGTCTGTATGGACCCGACGAGATCAAAACGGCTTTCATCACTCCATTCGGATGCTTCTGTTATGTCACCATGCCGTTCGGCCTCAAGAATGCCGGAGCCACGTTCATGAGGATGATTCAGAAGTGTTTACTCACTCAAATCAGTCGGAATGTGGAGGCATACATGGATGATATTGTGGTCAAGTCACGGAAAGGTTCCGACCTGCGGACTGACCTTGCTGAAACCTTTGCCAACCTCAGGAGGTATGATATCAAACTCAATCCATCAAAGTGCACATTCGGAGTTCTAGGTGGAAAGTTACTCGGTTTCCTCATTTCTGAACGGGGGATCGACGCCAATCCTGAAAAAGTTGGTACCATACTCCGGATGAAGCGTCCTGTGCGTGTGCACGATGTCCAAAAGCTTACAGGATGCTTGGCCGCTCTAAGTCGATTCATTTCTCGTCTCGGTCAAAAGGCGTTGCCTCTTTACCGACTGATGAAGAAGTCTGACAAGTTCGAGTGGACTCCAGAAGCTGATGCAGCATTTGCAGAGCTCAAAGCTCTGCTCTCCACCCAGCCGGTGCTTGCTGCCCCAATCAGCAAAGAGCCTCTGCTGCTTTACATTGCAGCCACAGGACAAGTTGTCAGTATAGTACTTACGGTCGAGCGGGAAGAAGAAGGAAAGGCCTTCAGAGTTCAGCGCCCAGTTTATTATGTGTCTGAAGTTTTGACCCCTTCAAAACAAAGATATCCTCATTACCAGAAGCTTGTATATGGGATTTATATGACCACGAAGAAGGTTGCACATTACTTCTCTGACCACTCCATTACAGTCGTCAGCGACACCCCACTGTCAGAGATTCTGCACAACAGAGATGCAACTGGTCGAGTGGCTAAGTGGGCGATTGAACTCCTTCCCTTAGATATCAAGTTTGAAGCAAAGAAGGCTATCAAGTCCCAAGCAATCGCAGATTTCGTTGCCGAGAGCAACTTCCGACTCAGATTCACTCGGAGCACTGGACCATGTTCTTCGATGGATCTAAGATGCTGAATGGTTCCGGTGCTGGGGTAGTATTAGTCTCCCCCCGAGGAGATAAGCTCAGATACGTTCTCCAGATTCACTTTGATTCCTCCAATAATGAAGCAGAATATGAAGCACTGTTGTATGGGTTGCGCATGGCCATTTCACTCGGCGTCCGTCGCCTCATGGTCTATGGCGACTCAGATTTGGTGGTTAATCAAGTGATGAAGGAGTGGGACGTCAGAAGTCCGGCAATGACTGGTTATTGCAATGAAGTGAGAAAGTTAGAAAAGAAATTCGAGGGGTTAGAGCTTCATCACATCCCCCGACTGAAAAATCAGGCGGCTGACGATTTGGCAAAGATAGGCTCCAAGAGAGAAGCCATCCCTAGCAACGTGTTCCTGGAGCACATCCACTCGCCGTCAGTCCAAGAAGATCATTTTACAGAAGAAGCCCCGCACCCGAAAAGTGCCACAGATCCGACTGAAGTCGAAGTCCCTGCTGTGGTCGACCTAATCATGGAAGTCTTGGCAATCACTCCTGACTGGACGATACCGTACATCGCGTATATCCAAAGGAAAGAACTCCCAGAGGATGAGGAAGAGGCTCGACAGATCGTCCGTCGATCCAAGGCCTTCACAGTCATAAAGGGACAGTTGTATAGAGAAAGCGCGACTGAAATCGGTCAGAAGTGCATAACACCAGAAGAAGGTCAGATAATCCTTGATGATATCCACTCGGGGACCTGTGGTCACCATGCGTCTTCTCGGACCATTGTGGCTAAAGCATACCGAGCGGGATTTTACTGGCCAAGAGCAAATGAAATGGCAAAGGAGATAGTCGACAAGTGTGGAGGGTGCCAGTTCTACTCCAACATGTCACACAAGCCTGCGTCAGCCCTGAAGACCATTCCACTCGTCTGGCCCTTTGCTGTTTGGGGACTGGACATGGTTGGTCCACTGAGAACAGGCAAGAGCGGTTTCACACATGTGCTTGTGGCAGTCGACAAGTTTACCAAATGGATTGAAGCTAAGCCTATCAAGAATCTTGATGCTTGCACCGCTATCAGTTTCGTCAGGGGGTTAACATTCAGATATGGAGTCCCGCATAGCATCATCACTGACAATGGGTCAAACTTTGATTCGGACAAGTTCAGAGCTTTTTGCGCCTCTCAAGGCACACGAGTCGACTATGCATCGGTCGCCCATCCCCAGTCGAACGGACAAGCTGAAAGGGCAAATGGTCTGATTCTCAAAGGACTAAAGCCCCGGCTGATGCGTGATCTCAAGCACGCAGCGGGCGCATGGGTCGACGAGCTTCCGTCAGTTCTGTGGGGATTGAGGACCACCCCAAATCGGTCGACTGGAAGAACTCCGTTCTTTCTGGTTTATGGAGCCGAAGCAGTTCTGCGGAGTGATCTTCTTCACAACGCACCCCGAGTCGAACTTTATACCGAAGATGAAGCAAAACAAGCCCGGCAAGACGCAGTCGACCTCCTAGAAGAAGAGAGGGAGATGGCCATGATCAGATCGACCATTTATCAGCAAGACTTGCGTCGATTCCACGCCAGAAATGTGAAGAGTCGAGCCTTCCAAGAAGGAGTTTGGTCCTCCGAGTGGATCAACAGAAACCACACAAGCTTGCTCCTACTTGGGAAGGCCCCTTCATCGTCACCAGAGTCCTCCACAATGGAGCGTATCACCTCTACAATGTTGATCGCCAGATCGACGAGCCGCGAGCTTGGAATGCGGAACTGCTCCGCCCCTTTTACACTTGAGTTCTCCCTTGGACGAGATGTAATAAGAAAAACTTCTGCAGTTCATTTTTATCAAAGACAAGAGTGTTCCAATAATTGTTGTCACTTTGGTTTGCATACGAAATCCCCCAGTGGGTGACTTAGCTGCGAATCCGTTTCGCCTAAGTCTGAAAAATCCTACCGAGTGACGAGCCAGACTCCCACTCGGGGGCTTAGCTGCAGCCCAGTGCTCGCCTAAGTATTCAAAAATCCTACCGAGTGGAGAGCAAACCTCCCACTCGGAGGCTTAGCTGCAGCACCGTGCTCGCCTAAGTGTTTAAAAATCCTACCGAGTGGCGAGCAAACCTCCCACTCGGGGGCTTAGCTGCAGCCCAGTGCTCGCCTAAGTGTTTAAAAATCCTACCGAGTGGCGAGCCAGACTCCCACTCGGGGGCTTAGCTGCAGCCCAGTGCTCGCCTAAGTGTTTAAAAATCCTACCGAGTGAGAGCAAACCTCCCACTCGGGGGCTTAGCTGCAGCCCAGTGCTCGCCTAAGTGTTTAAAAATCCTACCGAGTGGCGAGCCAGACTCCCACTCGGGGGCTTAGCTGCAGCCCAGTGCTCGCCTAAGTGTTTAAAAATCCTACCGAGTGAGAGCAAACCTCCCACTCGGGGGCTTAGCTGCAGCCCAGCGCTCGCCTAAGTGTTTAAAAATCCTACTGAGTGAGAGAAAACCTCTCACTCGGGGGCTTAGCTGCAGCCCAGTGCTCACCTAAGTATAGGACACAACCCAATCCGCAAGGACGACGAGGTGCAAGTCGACTGCTACCTTCTCCTTCGGAGTTACGCCACAAATACAAGGTTATTCCGAGTGAAGATCAAGTTCCACTCGACGGATCAAACCATGAAGATATTCAACGAGAAATCAAGTTCAGATAAGGCCTAAAGGTCCCAGACCTCAGATCAAAGTACTCGAGCCCTCGGCTCGGCAGAGTTTAACGGTTACAAATCCACTCGGCATTCCGAGGCAAATTTAAAGTGAAGCATAAAAGTTTTTATTCCTCAAGCGGAGGGCTGGAAGGGGCGACGAACTCGTCCAAGTCGATCCCGTCTGCAATACGAGTAGCAGCAGTGATGAAAGTCTCCATGAAGTCTTGAAAGCTGTGCTTCCTGGTATTGGCAACTTGAATGGCGGCCAGCTTTTCTTCTCGCGCCTCCTTGCAATGGACGCGGACCAGAGACAGAGCGACATCAGCACCACATCTAGCAGAAGATTTCTTCCATTCCGCCACTCGACCTGGGACTTCATTAAGTCTAGCCATCAGGGACTCGAGGTCGTTCTGAAGCGTCGTCCCAGGCCAGAGTGACGTGTCAATCCGCGACATCGCAACCTTCAGCCTGGCAAGATAGTCAACAACGCTGGTAACACGAGACTCCAGTCGGAGCACGTTCAAAGCAGCCTCGTCCTTCACGAGAGAATTGGCGGGATCCAAGCCTAGCTCCACTCGACTGGTTTCCTCTTCGAAGCTCTGGCAGAATTCTGCGAAAACGATTCAAGAATAAGACAGTGACCCTACACGGGCCTGGTAACTGGAAGACAGTTGGGTCGGAGTAACTACCTTCGAGCATGACGAACAGCTTCTTGGCGAGTCCACCAAGATAAGCCTCCAGATCGTTCACCTTCCCCGCCAGCTCACCCGCCTTGTCGTGCAACACCATCTTGTCGTTCTTCAGTCGGCTGACCTCTTGATTAGCTATCTCGAGAGCAGCTTTTAGTCTGGAGTTCTCCTGCTCAAGAGTTCCGACCGAAGCCGGTTTCTCTTCTGCAAGCTTCATTTTGCTCAAGGCCTCCTTTTGCGCTTCGGCAAGATCTCGATCCTTCTTCTTCAGAGCTTCCTCCAGTTTATCTACAGAACGTCGAGTGAGCTCAACATCAAGAACGGGCAAGAAAGAAAAGTCACTTGTTAAGAATGAGAAACTTCACCAGCCATACCTTTTGCTTCTTCTTGCGCCTTCTGCAAGTTCTATTCAGCAAGCTTCAAGTCAAGGTTGAGTTGGATCTATTTGTTCTCCAACTCAGTATAGAGAGCCACAAGTCCATAGGATTTCTACAAAAATCAGTCGACAGAGGTCCAAGATAAGTTGCTTCCGAGTAACCAAGAGATAATGATGGCGCTTCTAAGACTACAGCTGAATCAAAAACATTCAACAGTAGTCTCGGGGACTACACCCACTGGGTGACTTAGCTGCGAATCCATTTCGCCTAAGTCTGAAAAATCCTACCGAGTGACGAGCCAGACTCCCACTCGGGGACTTAGCTGCAGCCCAGTGCTCGCCTAAGTATTCAAAAATCCTATCGAGTGGAGAGCAAACCTCCCACTCGGAGGCTTAGCTGCAGCACCGTGCTCGCCTAAGTGTTTAAAAATCCTACCGAGTGGCGAGTCAGACTCCCACTCGGGGGCTTAGCTGCAGCCCAGTGCTCACCTAAGTGTTTAAAAATCCTACCGAGTGGCGAGCCAGACTCCCACTCGGGGGCTTAGCTGCAGCCCAGTGCTCGCCTAAGTGTTTAAAAATCCTACCGAGTGAGAGCAAACCTCCCACTCGGGGGCTTAGCTGCAGCCCAGTGCTCGCCTAAGTGTTTAAAAATCCTACCGAGTGGCGAGCAAACCTCCCACTCGGGGGCTTAACTGCAGCCCAGTGCTCGCCTAAGTGTTTAAAAATCCTACCGAGTGGCGAGCCAGACTCCCACTCTGGGACTTAGCTGGAGCCCAGTGCTCGCCTAAGTGTTTAAAAATCCTACCGAGTGAGAGCAAACCTCCCACTCGGGGGCTTAGCTGCAGCCCAGCGCTCGCCTAAGTGTTTAAAAATCCTACCAAGTGAGAGCAAACCTCTCACTCGGGGGCTTAGCTGCAGCCCAGTGCTCACCTAAGTACAGGACACAACCCAATCCGCAAGGACGACGAGGCGCAAGTCGACTGCTACCTTCTCCTTCGGAGTTACGCCACAAATACAAGGTTATTCCGAGTGAAGATCAAGTTCCACTCGACGGATCAAACCATGAAGATATTCAACGAGAAATCAAGTTCAGATAAGGCCTAAAGGTCCTAGACCTCAGATCAAAGTACTCGAGCCCTCGGCTCGGCAGAGTTTAATGGTTACAAATCCACTCGGCATTCTGAGGCAAATTTAAAGTGAAGCATAAAAGTTTTTATTCCTCAAGCGGAGGGCTGGAAGGGGTGACGAACTCGTCCAAGTCGATCCCGTCTGCAATACGAGTAGCAGCAGCGATGAAAGTCTCCATGAAGTCTTGAAAGCTGTGCTTCCTGGTATTGGCAACTTGAATGGCGGCTAGCTTTTCTTCTCGCGCCTCCTTGCAATGGACGCGGACCAGAGATAGAGCGACATCAGCACCACATCTAGCAGAAGATTTCTTCCATTCCGCCACTCGACCTGGGACTTCATTAAGTCGAGCCATCAGGGACTTGAGGTCGTTCTGAAGCGTCGTCCTAGGCCAGAGTGACGTGTCGATCCGCGACATCGCAACCTTCAGCCGAGCAAGATAGTCAACAACGCTGGTAACATGAGACTCCAGTCGGAGCACGTTCATAGCAGCCTCGTCCTTCACGAGAGAATTGGCGGGATCCAAGCCTGGCTCCACTCGACTGGTTTCCTCTTTGAAGCTCT
>NC_053026.1:581451983-581487877 GCF_003073215.2 Triticum urartu
GCTTGTCGGAGGTGGAGAGGACGATGTGGTTAGAGGGATGGCCGGGGCAACGACATACTAGAGGAGATGGCGGCTTGGAGAGGGTGGGGGCGACGAGGTCGGCGCAACAGTGCCGTCGAGTGTGGGTGGTGTGGCAGCCGTCTCCTCTGGTGTTGAAGGATGGTATGATGAAGAAGAACTGAGGAAGACGCATGTCAAATCCAACGGCTAGAAAAATTGACCAACGCCTGCTTTCTTTTAGGGACAATTACATGCAAGCCGTTAGTTGGCGCCCACCCGTAGATTTTGCGACTAGTTTTGAGTGTGCTCAATTTTGCCCTAAAAAAATCAAACATATCGTTGTCACAGTGCCCTTTCCTCACAAAGAGAGAAGATTTTCTACCATGCATGGATCCCATGCATGCATTCACCGTTTTGTTTATTATTGTATGAAACCACCAGCATCATTTATAATGTTTCTCTCTCGTCTAGCATACATTCATATGTTATTCTACTCACTGAGTTTTATTCAAATAAATAGATGCCTATTTTTTATTGAATTAAACGTTTGATTTACATTCTGTTTGTACAATTGTGTTTTTTCTGACAAGATCAAAGACCAATATTGAATATAATTTTAGAAGAACGTGTGCAAGCCTAGCCGGCCAGTCCTATTCGGCTCAGGCCTCAGGCGCTGGTATTTCGAATGGGCCAGCCCATTTCCATACTTAATCTCCACTGGTTTTGAGAAGGTTCTAGAACATCCATTGAACCATTTTTTTCTTTTACTTTTTTCTTACTCTTTATTTATTTTTCATTTTTCATTTTCTTTTCTTTCTCCTTCTTTTTTAATTTTTTGGTTATGTTTTAGTTTTAAAATTTTAATTTTAATTTTAAGTTTTCAATACTCCAACATCTTTAAAATTCATGAACGTTTTGGAAATCATGTACATTTTTCAAATTGATGAACACTTCCAAAATTCGTGAACATTTTTTTAAAGCATGCACATTTCCAAATTCACAAAATGGTTTTTAATTGCGTAAATATTTTGGAACACGTGAACAATGTTTTTAAAATGCGAACAGTTTTTGAAATTTGGGAACATTTTTTGTTGGCGAACCTTTTTTGAGTTCATAAATACCTTTTGAATCGGCAAACATTTTTTGATTTTTTTGAAGATTTTTTAAAATTTTAAATTCTCAAACATTTTTTTGCAGAATGTGAACATTTTGTAGAAATACATGATTTTCTTTTAGAAATTCATGAACGTTTTCTGAAATTGTGAACATTTTTTAATAGATGAACCTTTTCTTTGAAATCACGAACAATTTTTGAATCAGTGAGCATTTACCATTTCCCAAACATTTTCAAATCATGAATGTTTTTTGAATGACGAATGTTTCAATTATTCGCAACTTTTGGAAATCCTCAATTGTTTTTGAAAATAAAATAGAAATAAGCAGAAAAAAACAAGGGCCTTCCTTCCCCGCATATGTGCCGGCCCATGAGGATGCGTGTTCATGAAAAACAAGGGGAGCGGTGCGTGCTTCACTGGTATATGGCGCGTATGTTGGCATATAGGAGATCCATCTTAGTCCTGCCAGTGTACAAATCTCCTAATCTTCTGAGGTACTAACCTTGCTAGATTTGGAGCCTCCACCGATTTGCGGCCTACGGGGTTTCTATGAGCCCAGCAGTAAGGATGTGTGCTACTGGTAGAGAGTAACACATATCTAGCCGTAATGGGTCGCCAGTTCCCTCAATTTTGAAAAGATATTGCCTGGTTTTGTGTTTTTCTTTCTTTTTCGTGTTTCATAATTTTTATGATTTTATTTTTTCTTTTCATTTTTACTTCTTTTTTTTCATTTTTTTCATGAATATTTGTTAAAATACTTGATCATATTAAAAAAAACTGGTCATTTTTACAACCATCAGAATTTTTTCAAATTTATGAATATTTTTAAAATTTATGAACCTTTTTTAAGTTTATGAGCATTTTAAAGTGTATAAATATTTAAATTTGTGAACCTTATTTTTAAAATTCGCAATCCACAAATATTTTTCATATTCAGGTTTTTTGTTAAATTTATGCTTATTTAATTCGCAATATTTTTAAATCCAAGAACTTTTTGAAATCTGTATAATAAACTTTTTAAAATAATAAACATGATAGCTGATTTTTTTTCTGAGCTAGCGATGGAGCGAGTGTAAAAAAAGGTTAACCGAGCCAGTGGAGCAAGGAGCCGAGCTAAGCGAGCAAGAGCTTCATTTGCCGGCTCATACACATGTTACACTAGCAATTTCCAGTTTAAACATGGAATAAGTACTCACAAGGGACTCATACAACCACCCCCGGGTGGCACCTAAGCTGAAATGTGTAAGTACACTACAACATATAGTGAAAAACTCCATTATCTTCTCAGAATAAATACCATCTCCAACAACAGCGAATACGATATATGAATTAATAAAAAAAACACCGCTGGAACATAACTAAAACCCAAGCCAACGTTGATAAAACCAAAATAAACCAACCGACCACAATAACCTACTATAGGGAAAAAAGTTAATCTCACAAGTGAAGGACAGTGCGGCGAAGCGCACATTAGCCTCTAGTTAAAACAGTAAGCTCAACCTAAAGGAACTTTCCCAGTGACGTCGTGAATTTAGAGCCACATGGGCCTATCCTGGTGCGGGTGGGCTAGACGGGTTGGGCAGTCATCAGCGATGCATGGCTTGTGTACGGTGTCTTCACTGAAACAACAGTCCAGCTATGTATATAGCACTTTTGTCTACCACTTGATAGATGTAACAAGGAAGAAGCTAAATTTCACCACCAAAATCAAAGAACGATTACCCATCCCAGCATAAAACAAACCAAACAAGACGGGAAAAAAATGTCCAGACGAGAAACAACAAGTCTCTCTCTCTCTCTCTCTCTCTCTCTCTCTCTCTCTCTCTGATTTCATTCTTCATATATTTCTCTTTTTACTTTATTAGTTTCTGCTATTTTATTTTTCCTATGTTTTTGGGACTTTTCCTTTTCCCTTTTTATGAATAATTCTTAACCAACATATACATATACGTACACAAACATTTTTTCCAATAAATACATAGTAATTTCTAAGAAAATACATGCAATTTTTTAAAATCTCATGAAAACTTTGTAGATTGCATTAACTTTTTCAAATCTATGAATATTTTTTAAGATGGGTGAACACTTTTCTGAAAACTCATGAAGATTGTTTTTAACTACACGAACAATTTTCAAAAATGAACATTTAAAATTTTTGATGAATATTTCGTTTAAATTTTATGGACATTTCCCAAAATGTGCCATTTTAATACTTGGATACATTTTAAAATATCTGAATGTATTTAAAGTTCATGAACATAAATTTAAAACATGTGTGAATAGTTTTAAAATATCATGGACATTACCTAAAATACTTTCTAAAATAACCTAACATTTAGTTATTTTATGAATAAAAGTGAAAAAAGCTCAACGCGGGAAAAGGAAAAAAGAAACAAAATCTTAGACAGCTTGTGCTATTGGATGCTCTAAACGTCCTATAGCAGCCCTTGCCCTGACGTAGGCATGGTTAGTTGCTCTGTGGTTGGCACGTCTATGAATTTCCCCTAAAACATGTGTCGTATGTACTTAACGATGTCTTCTCCTCACGTCTAAACCCTTCCTTCAATAAAAACTAAGCACGATACCATCACAAGGATAAACACAAATCATGACATTTTTTTTCGAAATGGAGGCAAAAGATTTGCCTCATCGATTAATTAAGAAGAAGAGAGTTGCCAGTTAATTAATGGGAAACCGGGCGAAAATCAATATAAACAAACCACATGCGGACTACTCCCAAAGTCTAAAACCCCGTGATCGCACCGCCGACCCTACAGACATTGCCAACATGCAATAGACCCAAGCCCACACGCAGCTGCATCGCAAAGGAATCCCCAAGAAAAACACCACGGAAGTAGACAAAAGCCCCCCCAAAAACCATGATGATAAGCTAAACCGTGAGGACGGCCCAAAAGACCAAGGAGCAACCATTAAGCAGCTGCAGACGCCTTCCCTAAGGCATCACTCTTCTTATTTTTGCTTTTGAGAGACTTCTCCACCTTCTTGATCTTGTCTTCGTTAAAATTTCCGGTCAGGATGCACGCAACCGCCTTACCAGACCCAGGGCTAGCCGCCTCCAAGATAGAGAGCAAGTTGCAAAGCTTTTTTTTGCAAAGAGAGCATCGAAACAAGGTGCCAACGCACCAGTCCCAACAACATCTCCACATGGGGGCACCACTTGCCCAATGGTCACAGGCGAGTGAGTGACCGCGGCATCCAAACCTGCACACACCACAAAGTCGGTCTGGCTAGACTCCAAGGGCGGCGGTGAGGGTGTCGTGGGCACCGCCAAAGCCCCTAGCAAGCTCATCTCCTTCGAAATCGCCACCGAAAGAGGTGGAGTGGACTCCTCACATAGCACTGTCAACTCAGGCATAATTTGTAGAACTGGAGCCACATCCTCAACGATCACTTCACCTCCAACGCCAATCGACACCATAGAGCAAGGCCTAGCACGAGGAGAGAAACCTCCATAGAGGTTGACTTCCTCTCCATCTGCAGAACCAACTTGAAGCTCGGGGAGCAGAGACCCAATCGGCACAACCTGAAGTTTACCAAGAGCATCCTCCGCCCTTGCCAAGACACTCTCAACAGGCACAAGACATTCGCGAAGCTCAATGCAAAGTAGCTCAGCCTGCTGCTCAAGGACGAGCTGTAATGGCACATCAGCTTGGATGACGGATGCAGGCGGTGGAGCAACACATGGTTGCGGCGTAGTTTGGTCAACGGGTTGCTTCGCACGGCAAAAGCAAGCAATGTGGCCGAAACGGAGGCAATTTCTGCAACGGATTGGATCCCTGCAGGAGTGTGCTTGATGACCCTGACACCGAAAACATCTATCTCTCAACCATGCCGGAGGAGGCAGCCGTGCATTCAAGGAAGGGCGATGAAAAGCCGGAGGAGGCGTCGAACGACGCTCCTTGGAGACGAGCTGCCAACCCCCCAACTCATCCCCGCGCGGAGCAGCCGCACAACAGTCGAGAACGGCAGGTGCCTCATTCCGACGAAAGCATCCACGCCAATCCCCCCAACCAGGGTGCACGGGCGGGATGACACGGTCACCTCCAGCAACGACCTGCGGCGTAGGAGTAGTGGGCGCCGCGTCCGAGGATGTGGTCGCCTTCCGCCCCCCAATGGTCGGGTCCGACCTGCGAAAAGCAAGGGCAGTCGCGGCCAGCGCAGCAGCGGTGGGTGGTGAAGCCGGAGAGTCCACAGTCCCAAGCTCGGGGGAGAGCGAGCGTGGCGGCGACGGAGACGGGATCTGATGCGCATTTTGTTGGAGCAAGGCCGGAGCCGTCGCGGTTGCCAACGACAGTCGCGTGGATGTGCGTAAGAGACTGTGGCGTGGACTCCAGTTCCAGGATGGCTGCTTCACTTGATGGAAGGCTGCTGGAGAAGCCGAACAAGGTCGAAACTTGGGGGACAACGTTTAGGGTTTAGGGTTGTGAAACAGATTCCCCCGCGAACTGACGCCGACAAACCATGACATTATGAAAATAGAGTTGCTCATAGTCTAGCTAACATTGGTCCAATAGTGCCGTCTAATATCATTGGATATAAACAATTAATCTAATTACCCTCAATAAAAACTAAAACTAATGGTATATAAACAATTAATCTAATTACCCTCAAAAAACAATTAATCTAATTGAATGGATCGCCCAGTCTGTATTGGGCTGTCACGCTAGTAATGATTTTCCCAGACGGCAGGCACTCAGCCTTCTCATCGGCCCTCTCGTGCTTCCTCCCCCTTTCCACGCTATGGATCCGATCCGGCACGTGGCATGTCTTCCTCTGCATCCATGGATCTGCATGCAATTGCGAATCGCTGTCAAATCCGATCTGCCGAGTCGGGCACGGACGAGGAGCTCGAGGACAGTTCGGCCGCGGGCCACGGATGTTCGTTCGTTGTTTGTTGCGCTGTCAGAGGACGGAGAAGACCCACCAGTTGGGCGTCGGCCCATCCCCATCCCGATCGACGATGGCGGCTTCTCCGTGTCCGGGAGCACCCGACACCGCGTCGCGTCGACGTGTGCGACTGATCGCCGCTCTTGGGATCTCGTCGACATGCAGGGGACTCGTGAAAATGGCGTGTCTGCCTCGCTCCCACCTTCGTTAAGTACGTACCCGTGGAACTGTGGAAGTACCGGTAATTTATGATCAGTTCGTGCTTGTTCGAGGTTCCGGCGACTTGGGAACACAGGATGGACACGGTCCCTGAGGTCAAGGCTGAGCCTCGAGCGACCAGCGCGCCACGCTTGACGGTGTCTAATTGTCTAATATCTACTCCCTCCGTCCGGAAATACTTGTCCTCGAAATGGTTGTATCTAGGTTTATTTTAGTTATAGATACATACATTTTATCCATTTCTAGAACAAGTATTTCCGGACGGAGTGAGTAGTTTATTAAGTGAAATGATGCAAATCATCCTATCCGACTGATAACGACGCGTGCGTCTACGCCTTCATAGCCGTCGGATCTGATTTTAATCAGATGACCCAGAAGCGGCGTATTATGTAGCCTAAATAAATTTTACAACCGGTAGTTCTTATAACTCCCCACCACAACAGCTAGTGTGTTGTGAGATCTAGATCCCGTACTCCTCGTCAAGCCAAAGCTCCTAGGCGCTACTCCGGTCGCCGCTAGCGAACATGCCAACGAGATCTCTGATAAGCACGACTGGCGCCATCGGCAAGCACGCCAACGAGGCCGCCGACAAGCACGTTGACGAAGTTGCTGGCAAGCATGAGTAGTCGCCTCCCGTGTTCCCCCCGAACTCCCCCCTCCCCCCAAGTTGACACCTTCCCACGCTACTTCGACCGTTGTTGTCGGGGCTTGCCGCCGACAAGGCCGCTGGCAAGCACGCCGACACAGTAGGTTGTCGCCTCCCTGAGCTTCAGCCGCAACAGCTGTTCCTGCAACATTCTCTTTGTTGCATAAATTTTCTGCAACTTAACATTTGTTGCAAAAAAAATATGTAAATATTTCCACAATATCATCACTGCTGCAATTTTTTTTCGCAACACAATCTCTGCTGCAGATATTTCTGCGACACGACTTATGTTGCAGAAGTTGAGGACGACGCTCGGCGTCGGCCACTAGATTGATCCAGATACGACGGCTCACCAGGCGGCGGATTTTTTTTTTCAAATGATCCGCCGACCGACACGTAGCACGTCCCCTAATTTAATCCATAGGTTTTCCACATTTTTATGCATATGCACTTCTCCTAATTTACAGATTTTTATGCATATACACTCCGACACGTTGAGCATTCTTTTTTACGTGCCCCTTTGCTGCGACTATCTAAAACGGGATTGAGGAGAAGTTTGGTATTCGGTCGAAACATTCTTTTTCTTTCATAATGCTAAACAACGGTTGTTTGACCTTCTCAATCGCAACAATGTGGTACAAAGTGTGGTTGTAGGAGTGGTGTGTTGGCATATTTGAGATTCTCGAAGTGAGACTATAAATTCAAAACCTACGATGAACCCTGTTGTGACAACCCAGAGGATTGCAGCCTACGTGGATATGAATATGATTGATTTGCATTGTTTGAAGCCAGATCATTCACCAATACATGCAGCTACAATGCAGATTGAGAAAATGGACTCCAGGGCCGATTGTTTTGGTTTTGTTTGAATGTGGATGCATAAATCTTCACATCTTCATCTCGTTCGTTAGTTGGTGTGGTGGCGTAGGACCATGTAGGTAGGTGTCGTGTAGGTCGCCCCCGATGCTTTCATGACATCACTACACCAAAATTTATAGAAGCACCGACTCTTCATTGCATCGCCACTCTGGAGCTGGATGAAGATTTCCACAATGAAGAAACGAAAACACTAGCAATCATTCGGCGGTTGCTAGGGTGCTTCGGCCTCGTCGTCCAAACGACGTGTGTCCTCGTGGGCCCATGGAGACGCCCCTCTCTCTCTCTCATCCAACCTTACCCCTCTCTTCCCTAGCCCACCTTATCTTCTCTCCTCATTCGTCTCTCAATTCTTCCTCATGCCCTCTCTCAGTTCCCTCCATTGCAAAGCCAGATCATTTCCTTCTTCTATATTTTCGTTCCCATCCTCAACCATACCTCCTACACGAGAAGCGTTGCTGCGAGAAAGGCCAACCGCCGCAACTGACCATCGATGTTGCAAAGCGGCGTCCGTGCTTCGATAACATCGGTGGTGCTCCTCTGACAAGCTTCTGCAACAAGGTTTATGTTTATGAAACATGCGTGTTGTTGCACTGGTTTGCAGCTGAGCTATGTTTCTTAAACATTTGGTGTTGTTACAATGGTGTGCAAACAGGGACACGTGTTTAAAACCCATGTGATGTTGCAACGGTGGTCGCGGTTCATTTCCGCAACATGGATATTGTTTTTAAAAAAACCTGGTTTAGAGAGATTGCAACAGGGCTCCTGTTGCAGAAGGCCGAGCTCAGCATAGATCTTGTTTTA
The DNA here is from genome assembly GCF_003073215.2 of Triticum urartu. Taxonomy (NCBI): domain Eukaryota; kingdom Viridiplantae; phylum Streptophyta; class Magnoliopsida; order Poales; family Poaceae; genus Triticum; species Triticum urartu. The sequence continues at coordinate 581,460,552 of NC_053026.1, forward strand.
AAGAAAAAAAGAAGGGTTCATGGAGAGATGGCAATAAGGCTCCTGTTGTAGAAGACGGAGCCCAACACAAATAACTTGTTACAAAGGTTGATACTCATGGCTATTCGGGATGCCATACAACGCTGCCAAGACGGTCAGTCCTTTTAGATTATCACCCGGCCGATGCGTGGCGCTGCCCCCAAACAATTAGCTATGAATAGGAGTTTTGTATTACTAAATCTAAAACATGAATGCTCGGCCAGAAAGTTGTGAACACACTGTACTCGTTCCACGCTAATACGCCGCAAATTAACACATCTACTTAAATGCGATTAGGACATTCTGGCTTGTTGCATATGAGCCGTGACATGGACGTGTGTTTGTTTGTCGAAGGAGCCATTCCCAGCCGCTCGATCGGATCTGCCGACGTCCCAACCAGTCGCTCCGATACACCATTAATAAATTAGCCCGCGAATTGGCCAATTGGGTTCATAAAAATCCCCAAAAGCAAACTTTTCCCTTTGCCCTGCTCCTCCGTCCAGCCAGCCAGCCAGCCAGATCCACTCGACAAAACCCGATCGATCGATCGACCGAGGCCAGCCAGCAACAGCAATCAATCACGGCACGATCCCCCGATCCATCCCCCCTCCCCGCCACCACCTAGGGTTCGTCCCTCCCTCCGCCATGTCCTCCTCCACGGCCTCCTGGTCGCGCTACGGCGCCGTCCCGGCCCCGCCCCCGCCGCCGCGGCCCGACGCGAACGGCGGCTTCGAGGCGGCGCCCTCCCCCTCCTCCTCCCCCGCCTCCCCGCCGGCGGCGACCGCGGCGGAGGCGGGGGTGGCCTTCTTCTCGCGCGCGGGGGCCAGCGCCGCGGCCGCCGCGGCCGTCGGCCGGCCGCGGGCCTGGCGGGAGGTGCTGGACCACACGGCCTTCTCGCGCCCGGAGACCTGCGGCGAGGCGCGCGCCCGGGCCCGCCGCAACCTCGCCTACTTCCGCGCCAACTACGCGCTCGCGGCGCTCGTCCTCGTCTTCCTCGGCCTCGTCTACCGCCCGCGCTCCATGCTCGCCTTCCTCGCCCTCTTCGTCGCCTGGCTCGCGCTCTACTTCGGCCGCGGCGGGGACGCGGGCCCGCTCGTCTGCCTCGGCCGCGACGTCGACGACCGCGTCGTGCTCGCCGTCCTCTCCGCCGCCACCGTGCTCGCCGTCGCGCTCACCCGCGCGGGGCTCAACCTGCTCGTCTCCCTCGTCCTCGCCTCCGCCCTCATCGGCGTGCACGCCGCCTTCCGCATGAACGTCTACCTCGACGAGAGGGACGCCTTCGACGGGGACGCCGCCGTCTCCTCATTCATGGGCAGCACCTACGGCTACAGCACGCTCCCGAGATGAGGCATTCGATTCGATCCAAGGGCGTTTCTTCCGATCCTCTGTTCTTCGAGGATGTAATGCTACGGAAATTTCAGTCTTCCTAGTCTGTATGAGGTGTATAGGATCTTGTTTGCTTTCCCTTTTGCGGGGAGTTTTGATTTGTTTGTAGTCAGTCCACTTGGTGTTCAAGTGAAATTCTTAAGCTGATTGTGATGATCTGAAGCTGTTTTTTCAAGGGAAATTTTGTAAGATGTTGCTCCAAGGTGTAAATCATCCCTACTACTGACTAGTGATGGAAATAAAGCTTGTGAAATTCAGTGTATCTTGCTATGTTCTTATGTACCATTTTGAATTAACTAACAGAGTAACAGGGCCAACACAGAAGATTGATTCTTGGAAAAGCTGATACATGAAAGAGATCAGCTGATAGGTAAGCTCCAGAGTTGGGTTCATATTGCTACTATGTTTTCTTCTCTTCACAACTTTGGAGAACAACAATTGTTTTCGATGATGCTAAATCCTCATTCATAAATTCTGATGTATGTCTACACTAAACATAGTAACAGGTCAGCAAAGGAGATTCTTAAGGAAGTGGATACATGAAAGAGATCAAGTGACAAAGTGAGCTCAAGAGTTGGTATCATGTGACTAGTAAAAAAGGTAGAATGCTACTGTATTTTCTTCTCTTCACAACTTTGGGAAACAACAATAGATTTTGATGGTGGTAATTCTTGTACTTGTAAAGAACAGAAAACTGCATTCATTTATTCAATCATATAAACCTCTTGGTATTGTTTTACAGTTGCTGTTTACTAGGATTATGCCCCCAATTCCAAGAGTATGTTCCCTCTGTTTACTAAAGATTATGCCCCCACTCCTAAGAGCATGTTCCCTCCACCAACATCCTGATGTTTTTAATCCTCCTTACAACAGATGCACATAAAGATTCATGTGACCAGCCTGTAGTAACTTCAGAGTCAACTGTTCCCAGAATTTATATAGGGCCCAGTGATAAATTAAGTCCCACTTGGACCATGTCTTCAGTTAACTTAAGCGGCTTGGCATCGATGGCTTGCTTGAGCTTCCTCCCTAGCGCGTATGCAAGGGGAGGTGGTACCGCATTCCCGATCTGCCTGTGCTTGCTCCGGATGTTGCCAACGAAATGGTAGCCATCAGGGAAGCCCTGCATTCATGTCATGTTGTGGGATCAGATCAGAGTCTTCAACAAGATGGCAGCAGATCCGATTCATGGCAACGTGCATTGGATTCTGATTTGCCTGTGCCTGCCCTGGAGGTTAAGCCAGACGGGAAACGAGGCAATTGCTCTTGCACATGCACAGAACTATGATCTGATTCTGATAAAATAGCTCAATCTACTCCAGTAGCATTGGTGGGAACAAAATCTACTGTCAACTAGCCAAGTGTAGTTGCCGAGGCACAAGTGGATGCATTACTGCATATACTACCCACTATGCAGTAGCAATTTCGAGAGTGTTGATAGGGATATCTGCAAGAGTACTTGCTTACCTGGGATCGCGCACATTCACGAACAGTGATGATCCTGTCCTGATCAGGGTGGAAGCACATGCCGACCCTGCCCATTGGCTGGGGATATGTCACTGATGTGGGGAAGTTGCCCTCCCAGTCCAGCCTCCCATACAGGCCTTTCCACTGATTGTTCCTCTTGGCTGTGTTGAGCAAGTACTTAGGGATCAGATCCACCGTTTTCCCTGTGGATAGCTTCACCTGTAGTATTCACATGATGAAAATTAGCTGCTAGTACATCACATGGTTGCTTACCAAGAATGTAGAGAGCAGCAGAGAATGTGAATAAGATGGCTGAAACTGAATGCTACCTTCTCATCTGGCAGGTCATGCCAATCACAGCCAGGGCGCTTTGGGATGTGCTTGCACCTAATGAGATTCACCTCGTTCATCTTTTTGGATATGTGGTCACTCAGCGAAAGCGTATCGCCTCGAATCTTCTTCTGGAACCAGGAGATGGGCTCGCCTCCGTACTACAGCACACAAGGGAGAAAGAAAATTCAGCTTGTACTGATCAAGAGCATTGACTGACACAAGAAATTCAGATTGTACGCACCTCTATTGTTGGGTTGCTGGCGCCATTCACCACCGGTGGTAGATCGCCGATTGTATCCCTGACTGTTATAGAGCGGAAAGGAGCTCCTCCAGCTGTGCTCCTGGCAGCAGCATAGTATTTACCTCCTGGCAGGTTTATTTTCAGCTCAGGGCTAGCGAAGACATGCATTGGTTCAGGCCAGTCAGGAAGAGTCTCCCCATGCGCGGCGGCCCAGATGAACGCCCTTTTCCTGGACTGCGTGACACCATAAGCACCTGCCTCTAGAATGCCGAATCGAACCTAGGAACATGCAGACAAGTTCAGAACATATGAAAGTCAAGGAAGGCCATAGCACAAACAGAGAAGAGCAAGCGTCAAGCACCTGGTACCCCATCTCCAGGAGCGATGCTAGTGTTAGTCTGAATGTCTGGCCCTTGTTAAACGAAACAAAGTTCCTGACGTTTTCTAAAAGGAAGAACCTAGGCCGGAAATACTCTGCGAAGGACAGGAATGCTGGAATCATCTCGCACTGAACCTTGCTCCATGGGCTCTGCTTGAATCTGTTCATCCAGGAGAACCCCTGAGAAAAGATGCACAGAGAGTGTCAAGCAACAACGCAGAGGATTGACAATACGTTGAGCATTCTCCTGGTGTATAGGTGAGGCATCTGACCTGGCATGGAGGGCCACCATTGATGAATTCTACTTCACCGGGCACAGGGAGATTCTTAACCTTCTCATCTGAAAGTTTTGCTGCTCCCGCAGAAGCCTCTGAAGTGGAGACGCAGTCATCAACATCGCCACACTTATCCATTATCGCCCTGAAGATGAGAATAGTTAGAAATAAGTAATGAGTTTAGCACATCCAAAGGGGGAAATGGGTTTTGCATACTTCAGAATCACATTGCAGTTCTCCACAAACACTGCTGCTTCAGGATGATTTTGAAGAAATGCTTGCCCAGCAGGTTCTTCATATTCGATTGCCCATTTTGTACGTGAAGCGCCTGTACAGTTGAATGATCAGAAGGTATGTGGTGGCCAAGGTGCTCTGTCTACGAAAATGCACAAGCATCTTATGAAGAACATGCAAATGGAAAACACATTACCAGCTAGGTGCAGCCCTTCAGACAAACCTCCACAGCCAGCAAAAATATCAAGGGTTGAAAACGATTTCTAAGGTAGAAAAGAGGCATCCACCAGTCATTGAGAACAGCTAATCCCGGAATTAGCAGGCCGGTATGCGAAGAGAATTCGGTATCTTTATTCTCGTTTTATTTCTCACTAAATGATCTAACAAACGCATGATTTGATTACTAAATATTGAGTCATTGAACGAATATTCGAGTAAATTCACCTTTTTCTATGAAAGCAAGGATTGGGCTGGGTTGCTTATTCGTCATCACGGAGCAACCCGGTACCTCTCTTTCCATTCCAACTAAACTAAGTGAAAAAAGGGGGAGAGCAAAACAGAAACACAGGAACAAAGAAACTATGTCCAAACCAACGAGTCCTTTGGTCGACTCTAAAGAATGTATCGGGAGTTGGAAGACAGTTCTCTGGTGTTTCATCCTTGTGTTTATCCGAACCGGCTTGCTCATCGTCACAAATCTGCTTCCCTTTATTCTTTCTCGAAGCAGGCGCCTTCCTTGCCAGGGTGAGCTTAACATTGGTCGGTAGCTGGTTCATAGACAAGGCAAACTCAATCAAATATATGAAGAAGTTTGTCAACAAGATGAGATGAACACAAAATTAAATTTGGCAATATCATTCTGACCTGCTTGAGAGCTCCAGTGCCAGGATCATATAAATGTTCACAGTAAAAGGCGTGCTCAACTACTACTGGAAGATTTGAATTTGGAAGGTCATCCTTTGCTGTAACCTCACATTTTCCCTCTATCATCGCAACAGGCACACTAACTATATTTTCACTGTAGTACACCTGGATCAAACAACAAAGAAAACTACTCCCTCAGTTCCTAAATATTTGTCTTTCTAGAGGTTTCAACAAGTGACTACATACGGAGCAAAATGAGTGAATCTACACTCTAAAATATGTCTACATACATCCGTATGTGGTAACCATTTGAAATATCTAAAAAGACAAATATTTAGGAACGGAGGGAGTAGATTAAAGTCCAAGTGTAAAAAACATAAAGTTAGGTGGAATCACAGGCACAATATGGTGGTAATGATGCACATAAAAAAATGTGGTAAACATAAGGCAGAGTGCCAAACCTCTCTGATATCTGAAGAGTAAGCTTTATCCGATGAAATATCATCAGGTCTGTATAGCCTTCTTACACTGACTTTTGTTGATTTCAGATTAGCTTTATGAGACCTTGAAGCACCATTGACACTCTGCAAACAACATACCACATAGGGCTTCAGGCCCACATTTCTTCCAGCCCGGTAGGTCCCACGGCCCTCGACTCGAGGGAAAAACTCGGGCCTGATATACAGGAAGTCATGAACATTGTATGTGACATTCTTGAGGACAAAGCTGGTCTCTGACAGTATTTTGAATTCATCACCAACCGCTACTCGCTCCTCACAGGAACTACAAGTGCCAGTTCCATTACCCATTTTCTCATAAGGGAGGGAGAAAAAGGCACCTTTCTCAGGACAGTATAGGCTTTTGCAGATATACTCCACCGGCAAACCTTTCTTCTTCCTATCCTCTGCATTGGCCTTCTCCGCCCTAATAGCTTCCAACTGGTCTTTTCTGCACTTGTGACCCCAGGGAATTAGCTGGAAGTTGACAGTAACTGATTCTCTCATGTCACCTACTTTGAACTGTAAACAGTCATTGGTAAAGAACACCTCTCTTTCGTTTGTGGCGTTGCCGAGGACAGTGTCCGAACCATTTTGCAGAACTCTTCCATTAATCATTTGTGTGCCATCATGTGTCTCATACATATACTCAACAGAACACATAATGGCTTCTCCTGAATCACCTTCCAATGTGACTGCCCCACCAACAGGAATACTTAGATCTCCAACTCTAACACTTCTGTACAGAGCTTCTCCAGCAGGTGTTTTTCCAACCATTTGACCTTCCCATTTTATTTCTTCACAAACATCTAATGATGTCACTCTAGACCTTGTTGGTGGCAAGGTCCTCGAAACATGTTCCTCGCCAACTTCAACCTCTCCTTCAGCATCATCTTCTTCATTTTCTTCCTGTTCCTCCTCAAATACCTTTTGCTCATCATTCTCACCCCCCTCCTTTGAATCCTCTGGGAAATGGGTTGTATAGTAATCACCCCATATCCTGCTGACCAACTTTGTGGTTGTCGCACGCATAAGATTTCGTTTTGATACTGGGGTCATTTTTGCAATTGGGTTCAGATTCCCTCCTCTCACAACTTGAGATTTCTTCTTCATTGCTAGCTTCGTGTGACCTCTTTCTTCCATCTTCTTGACAAGGCCTGTGATGAAGGCGCACCGTCGAATGTACTCATCTGGATAATTTGCGAACTGTTGAAGGATTATCTGTCCATGCACCACAACATATCTTTCAACAAGTGTTGCATCTTTTGAAATGAATGCATGGTGCCCTCTCTCAAATTCTGCTACTCTCTTGGTAACATCAGCGAAAGAAAGTTTTGAAGCACGAGTTTGTTCTTTTAAAATGGCAATGACACTAACAGCCAGTCTTGCTGTTTTAAGGACAGTGTCACACCATGGCGCATACTGCTTCGTTGGTTGGCGTAACTTGTACCTGAAATAATTTAAATTTTTGTGCAAGTTAAGAGGAAGGTTTAATTGTGAGGGAATGCAAGATCCTAAGTAAAATGCAAAAGACATAAGATCGTAATTGCATGACAAGCTATTGATTGAACATGTGTGCCTGGAGTACAGAATTGATTCATGTTCTTGTCAACCTAACTGCCTCTGTTTCCTCCTCAATTCTGATTTCCTTGGGTGTGACAAGTGAATCTTCTTCAGATAAGTCAAATGCCTTCTCACTGAAATTCGAACGGGCAACTTCTCTTTTTGGTCTCTTGCAGCCAATGGCATTGTGACCAATATTGGTGGTAACATTGCTCTCCTCAATTATATTCTCATTTCTGCTTTTAGGCTTTGCTTGGTGCCTCTTTGTTCCTGAAAGCGATAAAAATGTTGGACACATTTTTGATAGAAATGTAAGACACATTTTTCAACAAATATTGGACAACGCTGAAAGAACTGAATGCAGTGCAAGTATATATATATATATATATATATATGCATCAGATGAATCCCATACATAAAATATTAAAATGGCGGTTTAACTACTGATTCTTTGATTGACCCAATATGATTATGCTCGCTTACTACACATAGTGGCCTTGTAAAATATATTGTTGAATGATTAGTTAAATGCATGAGTCGCAAATGTACCAATAAATAACAATGGTGTCCCAATCCATAGTTTCATATACTACACCGCACATCAAACTTATAAAAATAATAATATTATGACCGTTTATAATTTGCTAATATGGAGAAGTGCAATTTTGTGGAAACTATAGCATTTCCAGGAATAAGTTTATCTAAAATTTGGGAACCAAAATAGCAAGGTAAGCACATATACCAGCAGTACCAGCAGAATGTGGAGAGTTCGACATAATTCCCCTGTAAAGTTTAGAATCAAGTAGATGTGTCAATTAGATGTTTAGATAAATATAGCAATCAAATTACAAAATCAAGAGTTTAGCGGTTACACCGCAAATCAACAATTTGTTAACACATTTTCAAACAAGGACATATTTGGCAGACCTAGACATGGTGAACGCAAAAAATGATGGGGTGGAGAGGGGGGTAAAAAACTTACCTGGCCGGTTCAATCTACAAATCTCCAGCAAGGCCAGATCACGATTGACCACCACTGAAAGCAAGACTCCTGCACAACATAACAATTAGACTATTAGAAAAACATCCTAATTAGAAGTTCAGATGTGAAAACACAGATCTATGCAAACATAACTAGATGCACCATAAATCAAATAGAAGCACGCACACCCAAATTCAAACTATGCAAATACAACTAGCGATGTCACCATAAATCGAGCGTAGAAGCTTCACCCAGATTCAAACCAAATAGGTGACGAGACGTCACCATGTATAAATCGAAAATAGAATCACAGTAAGCCGGATTCCAACCAAAAGGTGTGATGAAATGCAAGTACACAAAGCGATCAGAAGAAATAAAGCAACCAAGAGCAGATGGAGAAAAATGGAGAGAGGCGCCGATGCAACCTAGCTATTGGCAATTGGGCACACATGCTCCACACAAGAAAGCAAGATCTACAGATCTGCAAGAAGTATCCATCAACCATCCACGGAGTAATGGCGTTAATTACCTCGGTGGTGCAATCTACATCTCCACCAAGGGCAGACCACAGATCCACCACCAGGGTCGAAACTCTTGCACAACAAAACCATGGAATAGACCTTCAGAGAAGCATCCTAATCAAAATTCTAGATGCGGAAACATGGATCTATGCAAATACAACAAGATGTAACCATCGTCACCTGGATTCAAACCAAACGAAAGGGGTGACGAGATGCAAGTAGAGAGAGTGATCGGAACGTATGAGTAGGCCAAGCAAGCAAGGGCAGATGGACGGAAATGGGGAGAGGTGCCGGTGACACGGCTCCACAGAAGAAAGGAAGATCAAGCCAAAAGTAAAAACACGATATAAACATGATCCTAGCACTGGCCGGTCGGTTGGCGATCATGATCCATCCAAGGCTAGGACAAAAGTATGGCGTCAGGACTAGAGTACACATGCACGTAAAGGAGGTAGATAACCACATGTAAAATCGGGGTGTGAAGAACCTCAGCAGGACGCGGACGAATCCCATCCATCTACACTCACCATGGAGGCGCGAACGTACGCGAGATCCTCGACGCCAAAACTCACGGAAAGAAAGATCGGAGAAAAACCAGACACAAGACGTGATTCCGGCCTCCCCTGCGTGGTCTCGGCTATCATTCATCCAAAGCAAAGTTCCGGACGGAAGCATGGCGTCGGGAGCACGTGAACAAGGTAGAAAACACCGGTGGCCGGTAGAGGACGCGGACGAAGCCCCTGGTCGAGCCTCACAAGGATCATCGGCAAAACGATCCACCGACCGGCTGGCTACACGTACGCACACCGCTAGATCCACGATCAAAAGTTTTGGAGAAATCGCGTGGCGTCAAAGGAGTACACGCCGACGCGATCGGCAAAGCAAACCAGAAACCAGGTCCTCAGCGAAACGTCCAGATCCCTCGCCACCAAAACCAAAACCAAACAACACGGCGAAGCAACCAAACCGAGACAAAAGACGGCGAGCAAGCACGCGCCGCACGCACGCGGTCATATGTATGTCTTACCGGGGCAGGCAGGCAGGCGAGGAAGGAGCCGGCCGGCTAGTCCCTCCGGCCACCGGCGAAGAGAGAGGAGAACGTGCGCGTCAGCGGGGGAGGAGGCGTCTCGTCTCGTCAGCTAGCTAGCCTCGCAGGTTCCGAAGCGAGCGACGAGAGAGAGAGAGAGAGAGAGAGAGAGAGAGAGAGAGAGAGAAGTGAGGATTGGAATGGAGGCGGGGTGGGGGTATAAATACAGGCGGCCGCGGTCTGGCTAGAGAGAGAAGTGGAAAGATGGCGCGGGTTTGGACTCTGGATTTTCGGGGCGGGAGCGAGGGCGATTTCCTCCGGGTAGGCTTGGGCTCGCGCTAGCTCGGGATCGACCTAAACTCCTTTCCCTTTTTGTTGTCACGCTGCGGGTTTCTTTCCTTCTATTGTTGGCGACCCACTCCCTCGTCTCCGTTCAAATGTGCCAGCTGCCCGTCGCTCGAGCTCGATCGAATACGAAAATGTGCCAGTGCTGCGCATTTACGAGGAAAAAACCCTATGGTATATTTGGGAAATGATTATGGCAATACGAAAACGATTGCTTTTTGTTCGCGCGCTGTCGTGTGAACATCTGGACCCTCTCTTCTTCCTTGCGTCGGCTGGCTCCCCAACTACCACAACCGCCAACCTCAGAGCCGCCACTTCCTTGCATGAAATGGCCCTTCCGCGTTGCTGAGCGAGGCAACCCCCCCCCCCCCCCCCCCCCCCCCCCCCCCCCCCCTCCCCGTCCCGCGGTGGCCGGATCAGGTGTTTATCATTTTGCTAAAGATAATATCCATGGAGCCAATTTTTTTTGCCACATCCACATGGTACTCATAGCTTGAAAGCCGTGTCTGTTAACTTGAACTAAAAATTCACAAGTCATGTAGACTGAAAACTAAGGTTTGGATTTGGAACTTCATAGAGTTTCTAGATGACGATGTTAGTTGGAAGAAAACCATGACACTGATAGCGCAATGCGTTGCAACATATCAATACAAGGGCAACCACACAACATGTGGCATAGCCACTTCTATGGTATTTTACTCTTCCATGTCTTATTGTTTTGCTCCAAATGTCAATTTCACGTGGTGGAAACATTTTCCATGCGATGCCATTCTTACCAATGATGAATACACGCCAGACCGTAAGCAAGAATCATACATATATACTTTTTTAAACATCTTAGGTGTGTGTGTGTCTTGGGGGGGGGGGGTGCAGAAACTTCCCACCTGAACATTTATTACCGACAAATGTGCATAATGCAGGGGTGGAGCAATGGCCGGTATTATCAGCCCCACCCCTCACATACACACATCAAGCTGAGGCAGAGCACATGACATAAGAAGAAAAGAAGATCAAAATGAGAGGGAAGGTTGGCAACAGGAGCCACCCGAAATTCTCGACACCAACAACCTCAAGAAAACGACACCTAGAGCCTGAATAGGTAAGCAGTCAACGCCGTCAAAAGACCTACTCAACCGAGACCACATTGCAGACATCGGTATGTTGCCAACGTCGTTGAACCGCATCACAAAGCCAAGACGAAGCAACTAGTGAACTCACGAAGTAGACGAGTAGATACACCACCTCGACGACTCGGAGCCATGACCCAATAAGGATCACTAACGACTAGATTCTGTTATGCACTATGGGGCAATTGTAGAAAAGTCTCATAGTAAGTAATATATTGTGTTACACAATAATTGCAAAAATAGAAAAAAACATAGCAGTGGCGGGCATAATCTAGGGCCCACCACTGGTACCGCTTGCGTTCTAATTGGCCAATCCAATATCCCACGGATTGATAAGGTGGCTATCATCCAACCATCCACACCCAACATGCACGCACAGATTGTCACCATCAATCCCTTCTCCTATCTCCCCGTTATCCTTTCCCTTCTCCTCTCTCTCTCCCTCCCTCCCTCCCTCCCTCCCTCCCTCTCTCATGACCCTATCCGCAACAGTGGAATCAGTGCCATTTGCAATTCTCTGTCGTCTCTCCGGGGTGGTGGATCTAGCGGGCGCAACGCTCACAATGACGGATCTAGTCGGCTCGTGGCGGCGAAACCAGCAGACGTACGTGTGTGCGGCGGTGGATCCAACGTGCGTGGGGTGGACCACCACTGCTGCGCCACCGGCTGGCACATCTATTTTTTATTTTATAGAATTATACCAGTGAAGGGTAAATATTTACGCCCGCCATTGGTAGTGTATGCCATCAGTGGTCATTACTAGTGGCGGGCGCTAGGTAATATCCGCCACTGCTAGGTCTTTACCACTGGAATGCCATGTTAGTGGTGGGGGTGGCCCTAAGAGCCTAGCCCGGCACTGCTGGGCTTTTGGTGCACGCCATTGGTAGCCATTCCCGCGGAAGTGTGGCTCGGGAATAGACGAAAGCTATGCTATAGTGGTCTCCGAAGACACTGGAGTAGATGGCGGTGACCAGCTTGACGCGGTGGAGCTCCTAGTGGCAGCGGTTACCCTTGGGGACGACGCAGTTGATGGCTGGGGCTCGTCGAAGTTGGGTGTGGTGGAGGGTTTCCTTGGGTGCGAATGCATCACTGGATTGTGTGCTCTCCTAGTCGTGCAAAATGGTTAAACCGGCGGGGTGGTGCACGACGATGCCAAGATTTGAATTAGGAAGGTCATCCTTTGTTGTAACCTCACAATTTCCCTCTATTATCGCAACATGCATACTCACTATATCTTCAATGTAGTATACCGGGATTGGAACAAAAAAAAGAAAATTAAGATTAAAGACAAAATTTATAAAACACAAAATGAGGAATCAAAGGTGTATGATGGCATCGATAAAGATGAACAAATGTATTAAACATATGGCAAAGTGACAAACCTCTCTGATGTCTGAAAAGTATGCTTTCTCTAATGAAATTTCATCGGGCCTTGATACGTCCATTTTGCATCATGTTTTCCTACTGTTATTTATAATGTTTTTATGCTTTATAACACTTTATGGAGTAATTCTAATGCCTTTTCTCTCACAATATGCAAGGTTTACACAAAGAGGGAGAATACCGGCAGTTGAAATTCTGGACCTGAAAAAGCTATGTCAGAGATACCTATTCTGCACATCTCCAAATGAGCTGAAATTTTATGAAGAATTATTTTGGAATATATAATAAATATTGGAGAGAAGAACTACCAGAGGGGGGCAGCCAGGTGGCCACAAGACACCAGGGCGCTCCAGACCCTCCAGGCACGCTCTGGTGGGTAGTGGGCACCCTGGCCCACCTTCGATGCCCATCTTCTGGTATATAAGGTCTTTTGACCTAGAAAAAATAAGAAGATGAATTTTGGGACGGAGTGCCTTTATCGAGGCAGAACTAGGGCAGGAGCACTTTTGTCCTCCGGCGGAGCGATTTCGCCAAGGGAACTTCCCTCCCGGAGGGGGAAATTGAAGCCATCGTCATCACCAACAACCCTCTCATCTTTGGGAGGCCAATATTCATCAACATCTTCAACAACACCATCTCATCTCAAACCCTACTTCATCTCTCGTGTTTAATCTTTATACCGGAACCTCAGATTGGTACCTGTGGGTGACTAGTGTTGATTGCATCTTGTAGTTGATGCTATATGGTTTATTTGGTGGAAGATTATATGTTCAGATTCATTATGCTATTTAATATCCCTCTGATCTTGAGCATGGATATTATTTGTGAGTAGTTGCCCTTGTTCTTGAGGACACGGGATAAGACATGTTGCAAGTAATCATGTGAATTTGATATTTGTTTGATATTTTGATGATATGTACTCCCGCCGTCCCAAAATAAGTGTCTTAGCTTTAGTACAACTTTGAACTAACTTATTTTGAGACCGAGGGAGTATTTTGTGGTTCCCTTAGTGGTGTTATGTGAACGTCTACTACATGACACTTCACCATCTTTGGGCCTAACAGAATGCATTGTGTAGTAGTTATTAGATGATGGGTTGCTAGAGTGATAGAAGCTTAAACCCTAGTTTATGCGCTATTCCGTAAGAGACTGATTTGGATCCTTCACTACTGCAGGATGCTGCTAATGCGACACTACGATCAGAGACCCTTTGACGAAACTGTGTGCGATGCAATAATCGCAAACGTTTATGATGACGGATGCATCAAACACGGTTCAGATTTTAATTGCATGTGCGATGCAGGGCATACAGTTCAGTTCAATTATCTGTTTGCGATGAGGAGGAACAAAAAAAATAGGCAGCCAGATGAAGGTGTGTGCGATATACAACATACAGTTCACTCGGATGAACTGTTTGTGATAAGGAGTAACAACAGAAACGGGCAGCTAGATAAAGGTGTGTGCGACTGAGGGCATGCACTTCAGAAGTATTAATTGTTTGCGATTAGGCAACAAAACAAAAATGGCCAGCCAGATCAAAGTGTCTGCAATTGATGGCATACACTTCACATGGATGAACCGTTTGCCATTAGCCACAACAAACAAAAACAGTTAGACAGATCAACATGTATGCGCTAGATGGGCACCCATTCTATTTAAAAGAAGCATGCACGATGATAATAACGAGCGCGCACGGTTGTTGGAACAAGACATGTGCTGACGTTGCCTATTGCGGTGCACCCTATGGTCCAAACGCCACGTACGCGACCGAGAAAACGTGCCCATGTTATGCCTTCCGGGAATACTACCGCACTTAGAACCGTCAATAAATTTTGAGCCCGCGTCCCGTCACATTCCAAATTACTACCACACTATATTTAATTGGAAACCTATTCACACCGATCAAAACCTAAACGGTTTCCCACTTAGGAGCATATTAGTACTCGGTTATAAATACTAGTACTCCAAGATGACTGCACATTCCTCCTCAACTCCTTATCCACAAAAACAAACAAGTCATTCATCATCGTCCCCTTGCGCCTGCCATGGCCATCATGAGTTCTGGGTTGAGAGATTGTCACCAGGGAGAGGCGAGCATGGAAGCGGAAGCACGAAAGATGTCCCGCCTCGTCGCGAAAGTAGCCGACATGTCCCACCGCGTGGCCGTAGAAGCACAGAGGACCCGTCGCACCACCAAAGCAGCATGGAGGTCCCGCCGCGCCGTCGATGTAGCAATCTGGTCCGGCCGCGCCACGAAAGCAGAAGAGATGTCCCGCCGCACCGCGAATGCAACAGAGATGTCCCGCCGCGCCGCAGCGGCCTGGGAAAATGTCTCACGGGCGGCGACGACTCTTACAGGCGCATGCATGTGATCGTCCATAGCCAGATGGATCAGATCTTCGGCTGGGCGGGGGTGTAGGACGACATGAAAGCCTTGTTTGAATAGGCTGTCGGCGTCATCCGACAACTACGGGGAGGGGGGGGGGGCAATGCGAAGCTCCGGGCCGGAAGGGCGAAGCAGGCGGAGGAGACCGCTGCCTTGTTGAAGAGGACGGGCATCACCGTTAAGAAACTTATGGACGAGAATGCCATGCTCCGCATTGAGTGCGAAAGGCTGGTGAAGGAATCCGTGGATGCTGCCAAGCACCATGGTAAAGACATGAAACTGATGAAAGAGATCACCGCTGCTCGCTGCAAGAACTAGTCTCCGCGACCTGCAGTGCATCAAGAAAGTAGAGATCAGCGAGCCAGATCGTTGTATGCGTCTTCCTTCTTCTTTTTCCCTTGTGTATTTCGGGCATAGCCGCATGTGGCTTTTTTAGTTATCTTCCTAATTATGTAAGACAATTGTTATGCACTGTCATCGTCCTTATATTCATCAGTCTTGCTATAAGTCGCATTCGATGCTATATAGGTCCGTCAGATCTTACATCACACTACAAAAAAATACACTTATGTGATGATACGTGTTTGTCACAGTAGGTCACGTTTTTTGTCATGCATATACATCCACGACGATTTTATGACATAATCAAGATAGTCATACCTGTGCTATTGTAGAAGTGTTCCATGACATTACCATAATTATTATCACAGAAGTGTCCACTTCCATGATGATAAATCGCACGTCATAGAAGTGCTTTCATTAAGGGTAACCGACACGTGGCATCCACCGTAATGGGTCGTCGCTAACCTATTAGGTTCCGATTTGGATCCGATAACCCGTGAACAACCTGGACCAATGGGGATTTTCCACGTGTAAAATTCTCATTCGCCGGCAGATCCATGTGTCGGCCTGGCGTTCGGACAGTTGTCATCCAGCGAATGGACGGAACACACCTATGATACGTTGACACATGTCTCGGCCCAATAGTGGCTCATTCAGGTTAAAAGGCTGGGCCTGTCAAAATAAGCGGGCCGACCCATTAGCGGCCTACTTGAGTCAGGCCCATTCATAAGTACGACCCATACAAATTACACAGAATCGGCCCATCAAAGGACCATTATAGATTTGACAATTTCCAGCCCATCATCAGTTTCAACCCGTTAATGACCTGCTACGTCTTTGGGCCCAATTACGGCCCGAGCTTCTTTCGGCCTGTTAGCAGCCCATCGTCAGTTCCAGCCCGTTAACGGCCCGAAACGTCTTTCGGCCTTTTCCCGACCCATTCTGCAGTTGGGCCAATTCAAGCCCGTTGTGACTTTAGGCCTGTCCTCGGCCCATTCGGTAAATGGGCCAATTGCTAGCCCATTTTGTCTTTCAGCCTGTTAATGGCCTGCACAATAGTTGAGCCTTTGACATTGGGTCCATTAGGGGCCCATGTTCCGCAGGGCAAAATTTCAGCCCAACGCGACTTTCGGCCTGTCAAAAGCATAGTTTGCAAATTGGGCCTCCTCTGGCCCATAACCCTTTCGGCCTCTTACCGTCCCGTAAAGTAAAAGGGCCGAGACACAATTGACATTTATTTCGGCCTGCTAGAGGCCCGCGTGCCATTTCCATTTATACGACCCTATCGAGCTTTTGGCCTGTTAATGGCCTGCTAAGAGCCGTTGTTACAATGGGCCACATCATTTGTGATCCACTAAATATTATTTTGACCAGCCCAATTAAGACCCACTTTGACTACACATGTTTTTTCATTTATATGGTGTCCAGGAAATGTTCGGGCGTGTTGGCCCCCGTTTCAACGATATAGCATATTCAAAGAATTATCCTACTCTATACTATCACCTCTAAAAACATACACTATACAATAAAAATACTAAGGCATAGAAACGTAGAATAATCCTACACTATACAATAGAGAAATTACAGCCGAATATACCCTTTGGGCATTATAGTTTGACACCAGTGATAATAAAGCATACACAAATAGCAAATTACATACACTGAACAAATAAAGCTCATACATCATGGACACGCATCAACAGAACTTACCATTTGAACTATAATATCTTTAGAAAATAGGATTGGCCGGATTCAGATAGCACAAATTTTAGTCTACAAAATCTCCAATTCCTTCATGGTTACCTCGGTGTCTCGTTTCCTTTTTTTGACTCCGGCATCTAATACCTACAAGTGCAGTCTCAACTTGTTGATTGCATGTTGAGAATCATGTACATGTTGTCTTGCCACCTCTAGTTGATGCTCAAGAACATCAGTACATTCCAATTCCAAACCATAATCATTTGGTAACGACCATGCCGCACTGCTCGCAGATCTTTGTGTTGATGTCACTTCATCCTAAAATGTTTCTGTAAGTACACATGACTAGGGCAAAAATATAGTTACAACACTGAAGCGAGCAAGACAGACTATTTTCTACATGGCAAAATAGGACTAACAATAATGTTACACATCATAAAGCATAAGCAGGTGATATTTTAAAAATTATAAAAATGGTAGTCTATGCAGCCCGCATACAGAAATCTCTGTTAGCTCACCAGAGGAGCATGATATTGGGGCCAAATCCAAAACACAGACATGTTACAAATTTAGACATCACGTTGCGTATAAGTAAGCAAGCAGTTGGCCATTCTGTAGGTCAATTAAAGTCTTAGGGAGCATAATAAACAACAGAGGGATTCATACAAACCTACTACAGCAAGCAAAACTTTGCAATCATTAGCCTAGTATAAACTAGATATTGAGCCTCATGCAGTAATAGTTGGTTAATAGACTTCAAAGCTTTTGGCACACTTTGCCAGAGTAATTAAATTGTAAGGCCTTTAATTATGTCAACTAATAGTTATACAAGTACCCAACATCAGACATCATTGTTTGGGCATCTCATTAGGACAAATAAAGCAATTGAAAAGAGCAATTTAACTATACCTGAAAGAAACAAACAATTGAACTGTTGAGTTGGATACAATGACTTACCTTAACTGGTTGAATAGGCTTAGCGATGCTCCTCCTTCTCTTGCAAGGCTCCTTCCTAACATCTTTTACTTTGAATCCTCAATATTATCTTCATTGCACCCCCTCTGCAAGGTGACACAAACTAGTTACTCGTCTTCTTGGAAGATAAATATGCATGCTTTCCAGTCTGTGAGCAACACAAAAGGATGAGATTATAACAAAACAAGACCACATAATGAAACATGCCACATCTCTTGCACACAATGAAATGAGCATTTACTATGTGTGTACTTTGTAAAAACTAGGCATACCTTTGAACTGGATCTCCAGGTACTCTTGGAGAGCCTACTTTAGTGTACAACCAAATCTTTATGTCACCTATGACTTAGACAAGCCCCTACTACATCAGCCCCTAGTGTTTAAATCATTGACAAGCTATGTTAGAGTGTTAGGTCAAGAATAGGAAGTAATCAAAGCAAACAGTCCTAGTATGGCTGGCTGATACAAACAAGCAATTGAACAAATATGTGAACAAATCTTACATATCAAGAAAAAAGCAAAGAAGGAGGCTTAAAGACCATCACTTGACTGACCAGATTTCAGGGGCATTTAAACATCATGTGCAACGTATGAACTACCATAAACATTGCATATTACAGATTCTATAATGGAATGCACATGTATTAGGTTATGCCATGTATGATGATGCCTAAATGTACACTATAGCACGCCGGAGTGATTCATCATTGCACACACAATTGAATTGCAGGTTAAGGGTCAGTTCTATTAAGCCTTTTCAGAACTTATTGTCAAAATAAGCCATAAAAGATTTAAATAAGTCGTTTTGAGTTATGGGCTTGGGCTTAACTTATTTCGCTTTGGAGTGGGGTGTTTCGGGTAGAAGCTTCCTCCCTAGCGCGTATGCAAGGGGAGGTGGTACCGCATTCCCGATCTGCCTGTGCTTGCTCCGGATGTTGCTAGCGAAACGGTAGCCATCAGGGAAGCCCTACATTCATGTCATGCCGCGGGATCAGATCAGAGATCTTCAGAAAGATAGCAGCAGATCCGATTCATGGCAATGTGCATTGGATTCTGATCTGCTTGTGCCTGCCCTGGAGGTTAAGCCAGACGGCAAACGAGGCAATTGCTCTTGCACATGCACAGAACTATGATCTGATTCTGATAAAATAGCTCAATCTACTCTAGTAGCATTGGTGGGAACAAAATCTACTGTCAACTATGCTTCATTTTAGCCAAGTGTAGTTGCCGAGGCACAAGTGGATCCATTACTGTATACTACCCACTATGCAGTAGCAATTTCGAGTGTGTTGATAGGGATATCTACAAGAGTACTTGCTTACCTGGGATCGCGCACATTCACGAACAGTGATAATCCTGTCCTGATCAGGGTGGAAGCACATGCCGACCTCCCCATTGACTGGGGATCTGTCACTGATGTGGGGAAGTTGCCCTCCTAGTCCAGCCTCCCATACAGGCCTTCCCACTGATTGTTCCTCTTGGCTGTGTTGAGCAAGTACCTAGGGACCAAATCCACTGTTTTCCCTATGGATAGCTTCATCTGTAGTATTCACATGATAAAAATTAGCTGCTAGTACATCACATGGTTGCTTACCAAGAATGTAGAGAGCAGCAGAGAATGTGAATAAGATGGCTGAAACTGAATGCTACCTTCTCATCTGGCAGGTCATGCCAGTCATTGCCAAGGCGCTTTAGGATGTGCTTGCACCTTATGAGATTCAGCTCGTTCATCTTTCTGGATATGTGGTCACTCAGCGAAAGCGTATCGCCTCGAATCTTCTTCTGGAACCAAGAGATGGGCTCGCCTCCATACTACAACACACAAGGGAGAAAGAAAATTCAGCTTGTACTGATCAAGAGCATTGACTGACGCAAGAAATTCAGATTGTACGCACCTTTATTGTTGGGTTGCTGGCGCCATTCTCCATTGGTGGTAGATCGCCGATTGTATCCCTGACTGTTATAGAGTGGAAATGAGCTCCTCCAGCAGTGCTCCTGGCAGCAGCATAGTATTTACCTCCTGGCAGGTTTATTTTCAGCTCAGGGCTAGCGAAGACATGCATTGGTTCAAGCCAGTCAGGAAGAGTCTCCCAGGCGCGGCGGCCTAGATGAACGCCCTTTTCCTGGACTGCGCGATGCCATAGGCACCTGCCTCTAGAATGCAGAATCGAACCTAGGAACATGCAGACAAGTTGAAAACATATGGAAGTTAAGGAAGGCCATAGCACAAGTAGAGAAGAGCAAGCGTCAAGGACCTGGTACCCCACCTCTTGGAGCGATGCTAGTGTCAGTCTGAAGGTCTGGCCCATCTTAAATGAAACAAAGTTCCTGACGTTTTCCAAAAGGAAGAACCTTGGCCGGAAATACTCTGCGAAGGACAGGAATGCCAGAATCATCTCGCACTGAACCTTGCTCCATGGGCTCTGCTTGAATCTGTTCATCCAGGAGAACCCCTGAGAAAAGATGCACAAAGAGCGTCAAGCAACAACGCAGAGGATTGACAAAACATGGAGCATTCATTTGGTGTATAGGTGAGGCATCTGACCTGACATGGAGGACCACCATTGATGAATTCTACTTCACCGGGAAAAGGGAGATTCTTAACCTTCTCATCTGGAAGTTTTGCTGCTCTCGCAGAAGCCTCGGAAGTGGAGAGGCAGTCATCAACATCGCCACACTTATCCATTATCACCCTGAATATGAGAATAGTCAGAAATAAGTAATGGGTTTAGTGCATCCAAAGGGGGAAATGGGTTTTGCATACTTCAGAATTACATTGCAGTTCTCCACAAACACTGCTGCTTCAGGATGATTTTGAAGAAATGCTTGCCCAGCAGGTTCTTCATATTTGATCGCCTATTCTGTACGTGATGCGCATGTACAGTTGAATGGTCAGAAGATATGTGGTGGCCAAGGTGCTCTGTCTACGAATATGCACACACATCTTACGAAGAACATGCAAATGGAAATCACATTACCAGCTAGGTGCAGCCCTTCAGACAAACCTCCACAGCCAGCAAAAATATCAAGGGTTGCAAGACAGTTCTCTGGTGTTTCATCCTTGTGTTTATCCGAACCGGCTTGCTCATCGTCACAAATCTGCTTCCCTTTATTCTTTGTCAAAGCAGGCTCCTTCCTTGCCAGGGTGAGCTTAACATTGGTCGGTAGCTGGTTCTTAGGCAAGGCAAACTCAATGAACTATATGAAAAAGTTTGTCAACAAGATGAGATGAACACAAAATTAAATTTGGCAATATCATTCTGACCTGCTTGAGAGCTCCAGTGCGAGGATCATGTAAATGTTCACAGTAAAAGGCGTGCTCAACTACTACTGGAAGATTTGAATTTGGAAGGTCATCCTTTGCTGTAACCTCACATTTTCCCTCTATCATCCCGACATGCACACTAACTATATCTTCATTGTAGTACACACCTGGATCAAACAACAAAGAAAACTAGATAAAAGTCCAAGTGTAAAAACCATAAAGTTAGGTGGAATCACAGGCACATTATGATGGTAATGATGCACATAAAAATGTGGTAAACATAAGGCAGAGTGCCAAACCTCTCTGATATCTGAAGTGTAAGCTTTATCTGGTGAAATATCATCAGGCCTGTATATCCTTCTTACACCAACTTTTGTTGATTTCAGATTAGCGTTATGAGACCTTGAAGTACCATTGACACTCGGCAAACAACATACCACATAGGGCTTCAGGCCCACATTTCTTCCAGCCCGTAGGTCCCACGGCCTTCGACTCGAGGGAAAAACTCGGGCCTGATATGTTGGAAATATGCCCTAGAGGCAATAATAAAAGCATTATTATTATATTTCCTTATTCATGATAATTGTCTTTATTCATGCTATAATTGTGTTATCCGGAAATCGTAATACATGTGTGAATAACAGACACCAACATGTCCCTAGTAAGCCTCTAGTTGACTAGCTCGTTGATCAACAGATAGTCATGGTTTCCTGACTATGGACATTGGATGTCATTGATGACGAGATCACATCATTAGGAGAATGATGTGATGGACAAGACCCAATCCTAAACATAGCACAAGATCGTATAGTTCGTTTGCTAGAGTTTTCCAATGTCAAGTATCTTTTCCTTAGACCATGAGATCGTGTAACTCCCGGATACCGTAGGAGTGCTTTGGGTATACCAAACGTCACAACGTAACTGGGTGACTATAAAGGTAGACTACGGGTATCTCCGAAAGTGTCTGTTGGGTTGACATGGATCAAGACTGGGATTTGTCACTCCGTATGACGGAGAGGTATCACTGGGCCCACTCGGTAATGCATCATCATAATGAGCTCAAAGTGACCAAGTGTCTGGTCACGGGATCATGCATTACGGTACGAGTAAAGTGACTTGCCGGTAACGAGATCGAACGAGGTATTGGGATACCAACGATCGAATCTCGGGCAAGTAACATATCGATTGACAAAGGGAATTGCGTACGGGGTTGATTGAATCCTCGACATTGTGGTTCATCCGATGAGATCATCGTGGAGCATGTGGGAGCCAACATGGGTATCCAGATCCCGCTGTTGGTTATTGACCGGAGAGTCGTCTCGGTCATGTCTGCTTGTCTCCCGAACCCGTAGGGTCTACACACTTAAGGTTCGGTGACGCTAGGGTTGTGAAGATATGAATATGCAGTAACCCGAATGTTGTTCGGAGTCCTGGATGAGATCCCGAACGTCACGAGGAGTTCCGGAATGGTCCGGAGGTAAGAATTATATATAGGAAGTGCTGTTTCGGCCATCGGGACAAGTTTCGGGGTCACCGGTATTGTACCGGGACCACCGAAAGGGTCCCGGGGGTCCACCGGGTGGGGCCACCTATCCCGGAGGGCCCCATGGGCTGAAGTGGGAGGGAACCCAGCCCATAGTGGGCTGGGGCGCCACCCCCCTAGGGCCCATGCGGCTAGGGTTGAGGGGAAACCCTAAGGGGGGCGCCCCCTTGCTTGGGGGGCAAGCCCCCCACCCTAGGCCGCCGCCCCCCTAGTAGATTCCATCTACTAGGGCCGGCGCCCCCCTAGAACCCCTATATATAGTGGGGGAGAGGAGGGACTTCATACCCCAGCCCCTGGCGCCTCCCTCTCTCCCCGTTACGTCTCTCCCTCGTAGTATAGGCAAAGCCCTGCTACTGTGACGCCCTGCATCCACCACCACGCCGTCGTGCTGCTGGATCTTCGTCAACCTCTCCTTTCCCCTTGCTGGATCAAGAAGGAGGAGACGTCTCCCGTCTCGTACGTGTGTTGAACGCGGAGGTGCCGTCCGTTCGGCGCTTGGTCATCGGTGATTTGGATCACGTCGTGTTCGACTACATCATCACCGTTCTTTGAACGATTTGGATCACGTCGTGTTCGACTACATCATCACCGTTCTTTGAACGCTTCCGTGCGCGATCTACAAAGGTATGTAGATGCATCCGATGACTCGTTGCTAGATGAACTCCTAGATGGATCTTGGTGAAACGAGTAGGAAAATTTTTGTTTTCTGCAACGTTCCCCAACAATGGCATCATGAGCTAGGTCTATGCGTAGTTCTTCTTGCGCGAGTAGAACACAATTTGTTGTGGGCGTAGATTTGTCAACTTTCTTGCCGTTACTAGTCTTTTCTTGCTTCAGCGGCATTGTGGGATGAAGCGGCCCGGACCAACCTTACACGTACGCTTACGTGAGACCGGTTCCACCGACTAACATGCACTAGTTGCATAAGGTGGCTGGCGGGTGTCTGTCTCTCCCACTTTAGTTGGAGCGGATTCGATGAACAGGGTCCTTATGAAGGGTAAATAGAAGTTGACAAATCACGTTGTGGCTTTAACGTAGGTAAGAAGACGTTCTTGCTAGAACCCTAATTCAGCCACGTAAAACTTGCAACAACAATTAGAGGACGTCTAACTTGTTTTTGCAGCAAGTGGTTTGTGATATGATATGGCCAAAGTTGTGATGAATGATGAATGATCTATATGTGATGTATGAGATGTTCATGCTATTGTAATAGGAATCACGACTTGCATGTCGATGAGTATGACAACCGGCAGGAGCCATAGGAGTTGTCTTTATTCTTTTATATGACCTGCGTGTCATTGAGAAACGCCATGTAAATTACTTTACTTTATTGCTAAACGTGTTAGCCATAGTAGTAGAAGTAATAGTTGGCGAGCAACTTCATGGAGACACGATGATGGAGATCATGATGATGGAGATCATGGTGTCAAGCCGGTGACAAGATGATCATGGAGCCCCAAGATGGAGATCAAAGGAGCTATGTGATATTGGCCATATCATGTCACGTTTATTATTTGATTGCATGTGATGTTTATCATGTTTTGCATCTTGTTTACTTAGAACGACGGTAGTAAATAAGATGATCCCTCATAATAATTTCAAGAAGTGTTCCCCCTAACTGTGCACCGTTGCGACAGTTCGCTGTTTCAAAACACCACGTGATGATCGGGTGTTTTATTCAGACGTTCACATACAACGGGTGTAAGACAGATTTACACATGCAAACACTTAGGTTGACTTGACGAGCCTAGCATGTACAGACATGGCCTCGGAACACAGAAGACCGAAAGGTCGAGCATGAGTCGTATAGAAGATACGATCAACATGAAGATGTTCACCGACGTTGACTAGTCCGTCTCACGTGATGATCGGACACGGTCTAGTTAACTCGGATCATGTAATACTTAGATGACTAGAGGGATGTCTAATCTAAGTGGGAGTTCATTAATAATTTGATTAGATGAACTTAATTATCATGAACTTAGTCTAAAATCTTTGCAATATGTCTTGTAGATCAAATGGCCAACGTAGTCCTCAACTTCAACGCGTTCCTAGAGAAAACCAAGCTAAAAGACGATGGCAGCAACTATACGGACTGGTCCGAAACCTGAGGATCATCCTCATAGCTGCCAAGAAAGATCATGTCCTACAAGCACCGCTAGGTGAAGCTCCCGTCCCACAGAACCAAGACGTTATGAACGCTTGGCAGACACGTGTTGACGACTACTCCCTCGTTCAGTGCGGCATGCTTTACAGCTTAGAGCCGGGGCTCCAAAAACGTTTTGAGAGACATGGAGCATACGAGATGTTCGAAGAGCTGAAAATGGTTTTTCAAGCTCATGCCCGGATTGAGAGATATGAAGTCTCCGATAAGTTCTTCAGCTGTAAGATGGAGGAAAATAGTTCTGTCAGTGAGCACATACTCACTATGTCTGGGTTACATAACCGCTTGTCTCAGCTGGGAGTTAATCTCCCGGATGATGCGGTCATTGACAGAATCCTCCAGTCGCTTCCACCAAGCTACAAGAGCTTCATGATGAACTTCAACATGCAGGGGATGCAAAAGACCATTCCTGAGTTGTTCTCAATGCTGAAATCAGCGGAGGTAGAAGTCAAGAAGGAACATCAAGTGTTGATGGTCAATAAAACCACTAAGTTCAAGAAAGGCAAGGGTAAAAAGAACTTCAAGAAGGACGGCAAGGAGGTTGCCGCGCCCGGCAAGCAAGCTGCCGGGAAGAAGCCAAAGAATGGACCCAAGCCCGAGACTGAGTGCTTTTATTGCAAGGGAAGCGGTCACTGGAAGCGGAACTGCCCTAAATACTTAGCAGACAAGAAGGCCGGCAAAACAAAAGGTATATGTGATATACATGTAATTGATGTGTACCTTACTAGTGTCCGTAGTAGCTCCTGGGTATTTGATACCGGTGCAGTTGCTCACATTTGTAACTCAAAGCAGGGGCTGCGGAATAAGCGGAAACTGGCAAAGGACGAGGTGACGATGCGCGTCGGGAATGGTTCCAAGGTCAATGTGATCGCCGTCGGCACGCTGCCTCTATATCTACCTTCGGGATTAGTTTTAAACCTTAATAATTGTTATTTAGTGCCAGCTTTGAGCATGAACATTGTATCGGGATCTCATTTAATTCGAGATGGCTACTCATTTAAATCCGAGAATAATGGTTGTTCTATTTATATGAGAGATTATGTTTTATGGTCATGCTCCTATGGTGAATGGTTTATTCTTTATGAATCTCGAACGTGATACTACACATGTTCATAATGTGAGTACCAAAAGATGTAAGATTGATAATAATAGTCCCACATACTTGTGGCACTACCGCGTTGGTCACATAGGTGTCAAACGCATGAAGAAGCTCCATGCAGATGGACTTTTAGAGTCTCTTGATTATGAATCATTTGACACGTGCGAACCATGCCTCCTGGGTAAGATGACCAAGACTCCGTTCTCAGGAACAATGGAGCGAGCAACCGACTTATTGGAAATCATACATACTGATGTGTGCGGTCCAATGAGTGTTGAGGCTCGCGGTGGCTATCGTTATGTTCTCACGCTCACTGATGGTTTAAGTAGATATGGGTATATCTACTTAATGAAACACAAGTCTGAAACCTTTGAAAAGTTCAAGGAATTTCAGAGTGAGGTTGAAAATCAACGTGACAGGAAAATCAAGTTTCTACGATCAGATCGTGGAGGAGAATACTTGAGTCACGAGTTTGGCACACACTTAAGAAAATGTGGAATAGTTTCACAACTCACGCCGCCTGGAACACCTCAGCGTAACGGTGTGTCCGAACATCGTAATCGCACTCTATTAGATATGGTGCGATCTATGATGTCTCTTACCGATTTACCTCTATCTTTTTGGGGCTATGCTTTAGAGACTGCCGCATTCACTTTAAATAGGGCTCCGTCGAAATCCGTTGAGACGACACCGTATGAATTATGGTTTGGGAAGAAACCTAAGCTGTCGTTTCTAAAAGTTTGGGGATGCGATGCTTATGTCAAGAAACTTCAACCTGAAAAGCTCGAACCCAAGTCGGAAAAATGCGTCTTCATAGGATACCCAAAAGAAACTATTGGGTACACCTTCTACCTCAGATCCGAAGGCAAGATCTTTGTTGCCAAGAATGGGTCCTTTCTAGAGAAAGAGTTTCTCTCGAAAGAAGTAAGTGGGAGGAAAGTAGAGCTTGATGAAGTATTACCTCTTGAACCGGAAAATGGCGCAACTCAAGAAAATGTTCCTGAGGTGCCTGCACCGACTAGAGAGGAAGTTGATGATAATGATCAAGATACTTCTGATCAAGCTCCTACTGAAATTCGAAGGTCCACAAGGACACGTTCCGCACCAAAGTGGTACGGCAACCCTGTCTTGGAAATCATGTTGTTAGACAACGGTGAACCTTCGAACTATGAAGAAGCGATGGCGGGCCCGGATTCCGACAAATGGCTAGAA
>NC_053026.1:581488877-581582093 GCF_003073215.2 Triticum urartu
GTTTATGCTTTTCAGAAATTCTACATCATTTCGAATCAACAATATGTCATCCACATATACTTATCAGAAATGTTGTAGTGCTCCCACTCACTTACTTGTAAATACAAGTTTCTAGCAAACATTGTATAAACCTAAAAGCTTTGATCACTCCATCAAAGCATATATTCCGATTCCGAGATGCTTGCTCTAGTCCATAGAAGGATCGTTGGAGCCAGCATACCTTTTAGCATCCTTAGGATCGACAAAACCCTTTATTGTATCACATACAACTTTTCTTACGAAAAACTGGTAAGAAAACTTGTTTTGACATCCATCTGTAAGATTTCATAATCGAAAAATACAACTAATGTTATCATAATTCCGACGGACTCAAGCATCGCTACGGGTGAGAAATTCTCATTGTAGTCAACTCCTTGAACTTGTGAAAAGACTCTTTCCCACAAGTCGAGCTTCATAGACGGTAACATTACCGCCCACGTCCGTCTTCTTCTTAAAGATCCATTTATCTCAATGGCTTGCCGATCATCGGGCAAGTCCACCAAAGTCCATAATTTGTTCTGATATATGAATCCTATCTCGGATTTCATGGCTTCTAACCATTTGTCAGAATACGGGCCCACCATCGCTTCTCCATATATCGTAGGTTCATTGTTGTCTAACAACATGATGTCTAAGACAGGATTTCCGTACCACTTAGGAGTAGTACATATCCTTGTCGACCTACGAGGTTCGATAGCAACTTGATCCGAAGCTTCATGATCACTATCATTAACTTCCTATTCAACAGACGTAGGTGCCATAGAAAACATCTTTCTGTGTTGCATCATTCTCTGGTTGAAATAAAGGTTCGACAACCTCATCAAGTTCTATCTTCCTCCCACTCAATTCTTTCGAGAGAAACTCCTTCTCGAGAAAGGACCCGTTCTTAGCGACAAACAATTTGCCCTCGGATCTGAGATAGAAGGGATACCCAACTGTCACCTTTGGGTATCCTATGAAGATGTGTTTGTCTGCTTTGGGTTCGAGCTTCTCCGGCTGAAGCCTTAAGCATCGCAGCCCCAAACATTAAGAAACGACAACTTTGGTTTCTTGCCAAACCAATGTTCATACGACGTCGTCTCAATGGACTTAGATGGTGTCCTATCTAAAGTGAATGCAGTTGTCTCTAACGCATAACCTCAAAATGAAAACGGTAGATTGGTATGAGACATCATAGATCGCACCATATCTCATAGGGTTCGATTACGACGTCCGACACACCATTACCTTGTGGTGTTCCAGGTGGCTTCAACTGTGAAACAATTCCACAATGTCTTAAGTGATTGCCAAACTCATAACTCAGAAAATCCCCTTTTGATTAGATCGTAGGAACATGATCTTTTTGTTATGATGATTCTTAACTTCACTCTGAAATCGCTTGAACTTTTCAAACGTTTCAGACTTGTGCTTCATTAAGTAAATATACCTATATCTACTCAAATTGTCAGTGAAGATGAGAAAATAGCGATATCCACCGCACGCTTCAATTCTCATTGGATCACACGCATTAGCATGTATGATTTCCAACAAGTCACTTGTCCGTTTCATTGTACCTGAAAACAGGGTCTTAGTCATCCTGCCCATGAGGCATGGCTCGCATGTGTCAAGCGATTCAAAATCAAGTGACTCCAAACATCCATCGACATGGAGTTTCTTCATGCATCTTTATGCCAATATGACCTAAGCGGCAGTGCCACAAGAAAGTGGTACTATCATTATGAACTCTACATTTTTTGGCGTGAACATGTGTATTACCACGATCGAGATTCAATGAACCATTCACATAGGGTGCATGACCATGAAAGGTATTATTCATGTAAACAGAATAACCATTATTCTCTAACTTAAATGAATAACTGTATTGCAATGAACATGATCTAATCATATTCATGCTCAACGTAGACACCTGATAACATTTATCTAGGTTCAATACTAATCCCGAAGGCAGATGGAGCGTGCGATGGTGATCTCATCAACTTTGGAAACACTTCCAACACACATCGTCACCTCGCCCTCAGCCAGTCTCCGTTTAGTCCGTAGCTTTTGCTTCAAGTCACCAATAATAGTAACTGAACCGGTATCCAATACCCAAGTGCTACCAGGAGTACTAGTGAGGTACACATTAATGACACGTATAAACTTTGAAGTTGCCAGCCTTATTATCTACCATGCATTTGGGGTAATTCTGCTACCAGTGACCGTTCCCCTTACAATAGAAGCATTTAGTCTCGGGTTTGGGTTCAACCTTGGGTTCCTTCACTGGAGCGGCAACTGGTTTGCCATCCATGAAGTTTCCCTTCTAGCCCTTGCCCTTCTTGAAACCAGTGGTCTTGTTAAATCATCAACACTTGATGCTCCTTCTTGATTTCTACCTATTGCGGTCTTAAGCACCGCAAACAGCTCCGGGATCAACTCCATCCCTTGCATGTCATAGTTCATCATGAAGATCTAGTAGCTTAGTGATAGTGGCTAGAGAACTCTATCAATCACTATCTTATCTGGAAGTTTAACTCTCACTTGATTTAAGTGATTGTAGCACCCAGACATTCTGAGCACATGCTCACTAGCTGAGCTATTCTCCTCCATCTTGTTGGCAAAAGAACTTGTCAGAGGTCTCACACCTCTCAACACGGGCATGAGCCTGAAATCCCAATTTCAGCTCTTGGAACATCCCATATGTCTTAGGGCGTTCAAAACGTCATTGGAATCCCGGTTCTAAGCCGTAAAGTATGGTGCACTAAACTATCAAGTAGTCATCAGGATGTGTCTGTCAGGTGTTCACAACATCCACAGACGACGTTGTAGGGGTTTGCACATTGATCGGTGCATCAAAGACGTAAGCCTTCTGTGTAGCAGTGAGGACACTCCTCGGACTACGGACCTAGTCCGCATCATTGCTTACAATATCTTTCAACTTAATCTTTCTCTAGGAACATATTGAAACAGGGAGCTACAATGTGAGCTATTTATCTACAACATATTTGCGAAGACAATTCAGACTATGTTCATGATAATTGAGTTCATCTAATGAACTCCCACTCAGATAGACATCCCTCTAGTTATCTAAGTGAAACATGATCCGAGTCAACTAGGCCGTGTCCGATCATCACGTGAGATGGACTAGTCAACATCGGTGAACATCTTCATGTTGATCATATCTTCTATACGACTCATGCTCGACCTTTCGGTCTTCCGTGTTCCGAGGCCATGTCTGTACATGCTAGGCTCGTCAAGTCAACCTAAGTGTTTTTGCTGTGTAAATCTAGCTTACACCCGTTGTATTCGAACGTTAGAATCTATCACACCCGATCATCACGTGGTGCTTCGAAACAACGAACCTTCACAATGGTGCACAGTTAGGGGGAACACTTTTCTTGAAATTTTAGTGAGGGATCATCTTATTTAAGCTACCGTCATTCTAAGCAAATAAAATGTAAAACATGATAAACATCACATGCAATCAAATAGTGACATGATATGTCCAATATCATTTTGCTCCTTTTGATCTCCATCTTCGGGGCTCCATGATCATCGTTGTCACCGGCATGACACCATGATCTCCATCATCATGATCTCCATCATCGTGTCTTCTTGAAGTTGTCTCGTCATCTATTACTTCTACTACTATGGCTAACACTTTAGCAATAAAGTAAAGTAATTACATGACGTTTATGTTGACAGGTAGGTCATAAATAAATAAAGACAACTCTTATGGCTCCTGCCGGTTGTCATACTCATCGACATGCAAGTCATGATTCCTATTACAAGAACATGATCAATCTCATACATCACATATATCATTCATCACATCCTTTTGGCCATATCACATCACAAGGCGTAAGATGCAAAAACAAGTTAGACGTCCTATAATTGTTGTTGAAAGTTTTTACGTGGCTGCTATAGGTTTCTAGCAAGAACGTTTCTTACCTACGCGAAAACCACAACGTGATATGCCAATTTCTATTTACCCTTCATAAGGACCCTTTTCATCGAATCCGATCCGACTAAAGTGGGAGAGACAGACACCCGCTAGCCACCTCATGCAACTAGTGCATGTCAGTCGGTGGAACCAGTCTCACGTAAGAGTACGTGTAAGGTCGGTCTGGGCCGCTTCATCCCACGATGCCGCCGATCAAGATAAGACTAGTAACAGCAAGTAAATTGACAAAATCGACGCCCACAACTGCTTTGTGTTCTACTCGTGCATAGAAACTACGCATAGACCTAGCTCATGATGCCACTGTAGGGGAACGTAGCAGAAATTCAAAATTTTCTACGCATCACCAAGATCAATCTATGGAGTAATCTAGCAAAGAGGGAAGGAGAGTGCATCTACATACCCTTGTAGATCGCTAAGCGGAAGCGTTCAAGTGAACGGGGTTGATGGAGTCGTACTCGTCGTGATCCAAATCACCGATGATCCTAGTGCCAAACGGACGGCACCTCCGCGTTCAACACACGTACAGCCCGGTGACGTCTCCTACGCCTTGATCCAGCAAGGGGAGAAGGAGAGGTTGGGGAAGACTCCATCCAGCAGCAGCACGACGGCATGGTGGTGGTGGAGGAGCGCGGGACTCCAGCAGGGCTTCGCCAAGCACTACGAGAGACGAGGAGGAAGAGGGGTAGGGCTGCGCCAACAGGGAGATTGAATCGTATCAAGGGCTGCCCCTTTGCTCAAGTATATATAGGGGAAGGGGAGGGGCTGTGCCCCCACCTAGGGTTCCCTCCCTAGGGGTGGCGGCAGCCCCCATATCCCATCTGGGAGGCGGCCAAGGGGGAGAGAGAGGGGGGCGCACCTAGGGTGGGCTTTAGGGCCCATCTGCGCCTAGGGTTTGCCCCCTCTCCTCTTGAGGACGCCTTGGGCCTTGGTGGGAGGCGCCCCAGCCCACCTAGGGGCTGGTCCCTTCCCACTATTGGCCCATGTAAGCCTCCGGGGCTGGTGGCCCCACCTGGTGGACCCCCGGACCCCTCCGGTGGTCCCGGTACACTAGCGGTGATGCCCGGAACACTTCCGGTGGCCAAAACCATACTTCCTATATATCAATATTTACCTCCGGACCATTCCGGAACTCCTCGTGACATCCGGGATCTCATCCGGGACTCCGAACAACATTCGGTAACCGCGTACATACTTTCCCTATAACCCTAGCGTCATCGAACCTTAAGTGTGTAGACCCTACGGGTTCAGGAACCATGCAGACATGACCGAGACAACTCTCCGGCCAATAACCAACAGCGGGATCTGGATACCCATGTTGGCTCCCACATGTTCCACGATGATCTCATCGGATGAACCACGATGTCAAGGATTCAATCAATCCCGTATACAATTCCCTTTGTCCATCGGTATGATACTTGCCCGAGATTCGATCGTCGGTATCCCGATACCTTGTTCAATCTCGTTACCGGCAAGTCTCTTTACTCGTTCCGTAACACATCATCCCGTGATCAACTCCTTGATCACATTGTGCACATTATGATGATGTCCTACCGAGTGGGCCCAGAGATACCTCTCTGTTTACAAGGAGTGACAAATCCCAGTCTCGATTCGTGCCAACCCAACAGACACTTTTGGAGATACCTGTAGTGTACCTTTATAGCCACCCAGTTACGTTGTGACGTTTGGCACACCCAAAGCACTCCTACGGTATCCGGGAGTTGCACAGTCTCATGGTCTAAGGAAATGATACTTGACATTAGAAAAGCTTTAGCAAACGAACTACACGATCTTTGTGCTAGGCTTAGGATTGGGTCTTGTCCATCACATCATTCTCCTAATGATGTGATCCCGTTATCAACGACATCCAATGTCCATGGTCAGGAAACCGTAACCATCTATTGATCAACGAGCTAGTCAACTAGAGGCTTACTAGGGACATGGTGTTGTCTATGTATCCACACATGTATCTGAGTTTCCTATCAATACAATTCTAGCATGGATAATAAACGATTATCATGAACAATGAAATATAATAATAATAACTAATTTATTATTGCCTCTAGGGCATATTTCCAACACAACCCATTTCTCATTACGGATGGGCCATTTTCTCGGCCAGCCGAATGAAAGCTCTCCTCGTCTTGAAAGATTTGCAGCCCAACATGCCTGACAAAGAGACTTATTTGGTAAATCACAAAAAAACTGGGTTGTGGCCATGGACCCAGCTGTCAGCCTCTCCATGTACAGTACTCTCCCGATGGAAGTCGTTCCTTGACCACGCCGCGCGGAGAGCACCACGGCGGTGGACGACGGCGAGGCCTAGGAAGGGGACGATGCGGCAGTGGAAGCCCGCGCGGAGAGGACTACGAGGGTTCACTAGTTCGGCTGCCGTAGCCACAGGGCCTGGCCGGCGGTGGGAATAGTAGGGGGCGGTGAGGCCTCTGCGGCAGCACAGTCGGCCATGGGAGGCAGGAGCATGCGGCATGACCGGCGATGCTTTGGGCGGCTGGAGCAAGAAGACCAGAGGTTGAAGAAGCACTACGGTCGTTGGATGGACATCGTACGGTCATTAGAGCTAGAATCGTTAATATTGACTAAGTTGACAAACACTTCGTCCCCGTCAACTTAGTAGGCCCACAAGTCAGCCTCCGAGCAAGGTGGGTCCCAGCTAGCCAGGGGAGTATTCATTTTTTTGTGCGTAATAAGGAAGCACTTCCGGTGGGTCCGAGCTGACAGCGGGGGGGCGTTTTTTTCGCGAAATACGGTGGCCCGTCCGGTGGGTCCCAGTAGTCAGGGGGAAACGATTTTTTTCGCAAAATAATGGTGGCCCGTACGGTGGGTCCCCGCTGTCAGGTGGAGGAATAATTATTTTCCACGTAATAAGGAGGCACTTCCTTGCGGCTTCCGTGGACCCGGCTGTCAGCCTCTCCACGTACAGTACTCTTCCGATGGAAGTCGGCCGTTGACCACATTGACCACGCCACACCGAGAGCACCACGGCGGTGGACGACGACGAGGCCTAGGAAGGGGACGATGCGGAGCCGTGCAAGACGCGGCAGTGGATGCCCACGTGGAGAGGAGTACGAGCGTTCACTGGTTCGAGTGTGGTGTGAGGCTGCCGTCGCCGCAGAATAACAGGGCGTGTGGGTGAGTGGAGGGATGGCCTGGCCAGTGGTGGGAGTAGTATGGGGGCGGTGAGGCCTCCGCGGTAGCACAGCCAGCCACGGGAGGCAGGAGCAGGCGGCACGACCGGCGCTGCTTTGGGTGGCTGGAGCAAGAAGACCAGATGTTGAAGAAGCACTATGGCCGTTGGATGGACATCATACGGTCATTGGAGTACTAACTAAGTTGACAAAGATCTCCATCCCTGTCAACTTAGTAGGCCCAATAGTCAACCCAACAATATGGTGGGTCCCAGCTAGCAGGGGGTATTCATTTTTTGGGCGTAATAAGGAGGCACTTCCTTGCGTGTGAAGATATAGCTGGGGGTCCGACCTGTCAGCGGGGGGAACGTTTTTTTTGCGAAATACAGAGGCCCTTCCTGTGGGTCCTAGCTGTCAGGTGGAGGAATCATTATTTTGTGCGTAATAAGGAGGCATTTCCTTGCGTGCGGCCGTGGACCCAGCTGTCAGCCTCTCCACGTGCAGTCCACTTCCGATGGATGTCGTTCATTGACCACGTTGACCAGGCTGCGCCGAGAGCACCAGGGCGGTGGACGACGGCGAGGCCTAGGAAGGGAACGACACAGAGCCAGGGAATACTCGGCAGTTGTTTCCTACGCGGAGGGGAGTACGACTGTACGAGGGTTTACTGGTTCGTCTGCCGTCGCCGGAGAATAACAGCAGGTGTGGGTGAGTAGAGGGATGGCTAGGCCAGCGATGGGAGTACGGTCGGGCGGTGAGGCCTGCGCGGCAGCACAGCCGGCCGCGCAGAGGAGGGAGCAGGCAGTCCCGCCGGCGCTTGTTTGAGCGGCTTGAGCATGAAGAGCAGAGATTGAAGAAGCACGACAGCCCTTGGATGGACATCCAACAGTCATTGCTCTCGTGTGTTGACTAAGTTGACAGGGCGTTGCGTGTGCGTCAACCTTTTTTTTATGAAAGCATACGCGTCAACCTGTAGTAGGCGAACAAGTCAGCCTCAAATCTGTGGAAAACAGCATACAACCCATCTGCCATTATTTCTAATAATGTACAGCCCATTTGCTAATTCTTAAGAATTTTTTTGGAGCCCATCTTCTTTTTGTTAGCATCACACCCCATATTGTGGCCACGGTTAAAAAGTATACGAAATTTTGTATATTTCGGTGCGGTCAACTGTTTTTTAATCCAGAAATATCGATTCACATTCAAACTATTTTGAAAAATAATTTATATAAATATAAAATCCAAATAATTGTCCACGCATAAAAATCAATGGAATTTAAGATCTTGTAATGAAAAAAATTGAAACTAATTCCCAGTTTGATGTGTTTTAAAAATGTACAGCCCATTTCTAGGCAAACCAAATGAAACTCTCCTCGTCTTGAAAGATTTGTAGCCCAGCAGGGCCGATAAAGCAAGTAGGCCTTGTTTGGGTATTTCTTTAAAAAAATAGAACTGGGCTAGCCATTTTCAGCAAGAAAAAAAACACAACTGGGCTCATGATGTGGTAAACATAAATAAAACCCTGGCTAGACGGGCCACAGCCCCCGCACAGCCCCGTTGTTACCCTGATCCGTCGCTAAAACTAGTATAAATAACAACTGCTTGTTCCTCAAAAAAAACTGCGCGACTTGCTGGGTCCCTGGTGTCAGCCGCTCGTAGTGTAATTCTCTCGTTTATTGACTACATTGACAATGGCGTGAGCCCCAGATGTCCAGCCTTTCCTATGAAAATTTAGAGCCCATTTGATGTGCTAGTTCGAAATAAGTTTGTGGGTGCTTGTAGGGGATAATCACTTGGCTTCTGTAATGCACAGTGAACTCAAGCAGCCGGCGAGAGTGATGTTATTTCCCTTGGTTTGGATTTGTTACAATATTTCACTCTAAATTAAACAAATGGCAAGCCATTTGCCTTGTTTCAAAGAAAATATGACAGTCACAGCCGAGTTGAAAAGGGCAGGAACATCTAACTCCAGTTTACAAACTCTACAAAAGCACGAGGGTTAATTGTTCATCAGGTTTACAAAAAAACCCAGATTGAAAAGGGAAACAACATCTAACTCCAGCTTCGATGCCATGGTATAGGTAGTGGTTTAAATAACTTGTGTTTCTTATACTGAAAAGTAATTCATAATTTGTTTCTGTTTCAATTAGAGCCCTGATGCAGACAAGGATTGTGTGGTTGTACATGTCACTCGCTATGAGGCGGGCGACCTGAATATACGCACTGGGAAAACAGAGTTCTTAGGCTGTTGGATCCTGGAAGCCATTTGCGGTTATACCAATGAAGAGTTGTATTGCAGCCTCACTGTTGTCAGGCGTGTTGTCCAGGGTGTACTGAAGCACAAGAAGTTCAAAGCTACTCCTTCGTTTGTGAGGAATACTATTCTTGTCAAGCTTACGCAGGAAGATGATGTGGCAAGCCTCCACAAACAAGTTTATCAGTGGCAGGGCCACAAGGTTGTCTTCATGAAGGTTCATAGGATTGAGCTGCTGCGTGACGTCCTCGATGATGTTCATGGCAAGGTCCGTCTTGTGTCCAGCCCAAATTAGATCAAGGCATGAAATAGTTGCCCCAGCTAGTGTTTAATAGTAGTTTGGATTGTGTCTAATTATCCGAACCTTGCCTGTTATCGACCCCTCTGGGGCTAGTACTCTGTTTGAATCCATCTATGGGAACTGCTGCTACTTTTGTGTGCCCGTGAATCATGTGAGAACCATCGTAATTGTTGCCGAAACAGATGCGTCCTCACTAGTTTTTTCATGAATATGGCATGGTAAGACATAAGTTATCACGGTTTATCATACGAGCAGTGTGTGTTTTGATGAAAAAGAGCACTCATTCGAGAACCGTGCGCCGACGTATACATAAGTACTTGTAAACACTATTGGTGATACCCCACTTGTAAGCAGTTGTGCAAAACACGGCACATTGGCTCAGCTCGCTTCAACACTAGGCTATCGACCAGCTAACAATCAACAATCTACTGTCTGACATATAAGCAACTATGTATCTTGTTACAGTGGTTCATGCAGTTAATTGAGGCCACAATGTAATAAATTCCAAACGTTCACACGCTAGTCCAGCGCTCATGTGGAACACTCACATTAAACTCGTCTTCATAAAAAACTTGAAAAGCATAAGTTCAGCAATTTTATACATCTCAATGATTCATAGAACATATCAAACATATACTAGTTCACAGCAAAAGACAAAGTTGTGAGAAGGTTTACAAATCAAGAAAAAACAAGCAAGGCTTCTCTCTGAGCAAAGGGCCCCCCGGTAGGCTTAAATTTCCTGGAGTTCACTCTGGTTTTTTCTTGTTGCCACCATTCAGGGTTAGGTTCTCTCATTCCAGAATAACCAATTATAATTGTGGTCTCAGCTGGAATGCTGAACTGAGCCATGCAGTGTACTGACCAGGTGAAATTCTTGTGCATTCCACTAAACTTAAGCACCACTATTTGCAAAAATAAGCAGATCACAATGCCTCTTCTCCGGGCACCTGTCCAAAAAACCGCCGTGCAGCCGTGCCAGCTAGTCCTCGGTCCATGGATGAACTAGTAGAAAGTGCATTCCGGACTAGGATGCAGTTGTTTTCGCTCGTCCCTGCACTGCAATCAGGAAGTAAAACGTACGAATCAACTTCTTTTAGATTGCGTTGGTCATTCTACCTTAGTTACTACCAATGTAGGGACACCTTGAAGACGGGAGGTTAGACGACGACAACAAGGGATAGCCATCTCATTTTGCGCAGTTGTACTAAAACTGAGGTGTGTGCTTTTGATTGCGCGGATAGAAACGATACGGAGACAGACATCCCAAAACGATACGGAGACATACATCCCTATTTGCGCAAATAAGAACTACGGTTATTTAAAAAGTGACAGATATTACTACTTTCCCCCGTTTCCTCTTAGAACCAAGTCCTAGATTCATGCTACAGCTTTCCCACTTTCTTCCCTGTTTGAACCAACGCTTTGAGTCGACTGTATGAAATAGCTTTATTTCTAATAATAGTAGAAGTCTAGGTGGCTTTGGAACAGCGGACGGAAGTAGAAAAGGATCCACACGAAGGGAGCTGGGACAGTAGAGCAAGGCAGGTTTCGAAGGAATATATACCTGAGGGTCGTCGGCATGTCACAAAGACGGCGTCGGGAGGCCGCATCTTGGCCACAATACCGTAGGGAGGAAGAAGGGATCGGAGGCCCTCCCGAGCCGGCGCTCTCTCGGAGAGAACGACACGGCCGCTGATCGGGATGCGCGGGCAGCCGTTGGTCTCCTCCCTCGCCGCCGACGACAGCGTGAACGATGCACCTACACCCCTGCCCCGGTCGAGGTTGTCTGGCCGGATTTGTGACCAGCCGTGAGCTGAGAGAGAGTGTGGCCACCTATGTGTTGCTTAGATCTGGAGAGCATGAGAGAGTGAACGAGAGGAACCCTAGTAAAGCAAGCGCTAAGGCTCCTGCTTTTATATATAGTGGAGTGATTTTGTTGTACCAGCTTCAAAAAATGCGCTCCTATGTGTACCCGCGAGTGGGTGTGAGAGAACTAGTGCATGCGTGCACCACTTCTCTTCGTGAGAGTACAATATACTATGCCCAAAGAACGTTCGCCGCAAGAGTAATAGTACAAGTGTGTGATGTGTGAGCTAAAATAAAATGTGCGTGCTGTCTTTTGTTTTTTAGAAGTTCTAAGGGTAGGGTGTGAAGAGCACATATGTTCGTGACGTCTACCTGCAGATAGACGGTGGGTGCGACGTGCGAGTCTGCGAGAGGACTCGGGAGAGTCGTGACTCGTGAGGGTGCGTGTGCGTGAGAGAGAGGGGGCACGTATCAATGCAATGCATGTTTCCATAAATAATTATCCGACAAACGTTAGCCACAAGCCTTTTCCTGACGAACACCGTAAGAACCGTTAGATTGGCATCCGACAGTGTCAGTTTTGTCATGTCATTTAACAGAACAGCCACTCCTCCTACACACAAATCTTCCATGTGAGTGTTAGCAACTACCGTATGCTCCATCCGTTCCAAAATGCAGTGCATATAGCTTTATTGAAAATTCGAACCTCACAAACTTTTACCGAGTTTTCGTGTACCAAATTGCACATGTAGAATACCATGTATATGTCATTTCATTCATCTTCGAGAGGTAACTATAAAGTTGGGTGAGGAGTCTACAAAGAAAGACCATCGTACCACCCGTAGCAATTTCAAGCATCCTTTAGTGTCGAGGAATATCATAGGAACTCTATATGATATGATTTTTATAGGATTTTTTCCTTTAGAGCCAATTGGTTCATAGGAATATATTCATATACTCCACATTTCAAAGGAAATAAACATGACATCATTTCTATAGCTTTAGAGCCACTTGGTTCATATGAATGGATTCCTATACTCCCTTAATTTCAAAGGAAAATAAACATTAGCGTATATTCAATAGAAAGGTTCCTATGATATGAACCAAATTACATCTCTTTTCTAATCCCTCCTCATAGGAATTGAGATACATGTCATCTCTAGATTCAATAGAAAAGTTCCTATGATGTGAACCAAATGACATCTCTTTTCCAATCCCTACTCATAGGAATTGAGATGCTCCATGTCATCTCTTTCCTTACAACTTCCATGTATACATCTTCTATTCCTAAATAGATAGTACAACCCACTAGTAGCTTTTTTCCAAAACATGCAACTATGGCACAAGAACTATATAGCGTGCCAATAACTTTGAAAGACGGTCGCTGGATGAAGCTAACCCGACAGTGCAGAGATAGGCAAATCCGAGCACTACTGGCCGTTGGATATCATCAACATTCCACCAGATCTGCCACATGTACAATTTAGAAGACTCCATGGTTGAACTTAAGCATAATGCACAAACCTCAAAACACAAGCACTTCTCCTTTGTTCTAGAATCTTCTGTATCATAATTGATTATTTTTTTCTAAATGAATTGCCATTATTTGTTTTTTACTTTATGATTTACTCCCTCCGTTCCAAAATAGTTAGTGCAAAGTTGGGTCATCTATTTTGGAACGGAGGGAGTACAATGCACAACCCCATGAATCTTAACATTTTTATAAAACTTATTGATTTTGAATGAGATGAACTATAAGAACTAAACGAACATCTACATCATGCATATATGACTCAAAGCTTTACATACTATAGTGTGTATTTATTCATAATTTGGTTTCGAAATCTCATGCGTTCAATACATGTGTACTCCCTCCGTCCACGAATAAGTTTACTTCTAGCCTTTGTTCTAAGTCAAAGTTTTAAAATTTTGACCAAATATATACAAAAGAGTAGTAACATATATGACATAAAATTGATATATTATGAAATTACAATTCAAAACGAATCTAGTGATACTAATTTAGTGTCATAAATGCTGCTACTTTTCCCTATAAAGTTGGTCAAAGTTTTAAAACTTTGACTTAAGACAAAAGCTAGAAGTACACTTATTCATGGACGGAGGGAGTACCTTACTAGTAGTTTTGAGTAGAGTAGCAAATTTCACGTGGCCCCAGGTATATCAAAATGCAGGGCCCATGCATCATTGCCTTTCGGTCGAACCTACGTCCACAATTTTTTGTACGTACTATATCTCCACTGGTCCCCGAACCCAAAATGCTGCCTCGTTCCCGTAAAACCAAGCGGCCCACACATATTTAAGGCGTCGGCTCGAACCCGTTTACTACAACGTGGCCCCGCACGCCGTAGTACTCCTACAAACCCTACCGCCGCACTCATCATCGGTTTTCTTCAAGAGGACGAGGGAGAAGCCAATTTGTAGTGGAGGCGCTTTCAAAAAAAAAGGATCTGTAGTGGAGACCCCTACCCAAGGGTGCCCTAGGTAGCTGCCACACGCATCATTGTTTTCTCTTTTCTTTATGCTCTTGCACCCTAGAGTGAAATGATGGTTTCTTCGTCTGTCCAGCTTAATGCGGGAAAGGTGGGGCTTTGTGATTTGACCCCTCGTCGCTCATTTTCTACTACTGCGGCGCTACGACCGGGGTGCCTCCAATTCCAACCGCTGCTCCGAACTGTAATTTGGTGCATCGCACGTGGAACAAGATAGTGGATGAGCCACATGTCGGCCAAAGGGGTCCTGTTAAGTGTGTCGCCATTTTGTGTGCGGACTGACCCTGCTTGAGTTGCTACGCCAACACGACAGGAGCAGCCTACCACTTGGTTTTGCTCCTTGGTGAATCCCGACTATATTGATCTAACAAGATACGTGCTGAGCTACCCTCTCCGTCTCGGTTTTTTTATTATTAGGCATCTCGGTTTATAGGGCCTGCACGTAGTTCTAGGTCATCCATTTGACTAACTAAATAGGAGTTACTATGTCACAAAAAGTATATCATTGGATTCTTAAGCGGATGTAGTTGTATTTAGAAGTTGAGGGCGGGGCTTTTCCTGCGCGGTAGGCGGCGGGGCAGTTCCGCCTAGTCGGTTCGACAGAGACGCGAGAAGACGAGGGAGTAGCTGCTGCAAACGTAGGGCTGTGTGATTTGATAGCGAGTTACTGCTGGCGGGTGGGGCTCCGTGATTCGACTTGCCATTATCATTTTAACTGTGACTCTACGACCGGCGTGAGTCTCCCAGATTCCTGACCACCTCCATACAGGTGCCTCTCCCAATGCTCCACCATGTAGTAGAGGCTGGCTCTTGCATGAGAGCCCACTTCTCCACTTTTTCCTTGCCTCTCTTTCCTCCACATATGCAAAAATGCCATATAAAGCGCACTATTGTACTTACTTTTACTTGCTCCTATAGGTGCTTAAGCTTGCCACATAGGCATAAAGTCTGATGTGGCAAGTTAATCAAGAAGAGAGAGACTAGTTTGGTGACCCAAGGAAGAAACGGTGCTAAGCGCGTGTACCTAGGTGAAAAGACAATTTTGAGTCTATAGCTAATTAAATGAAGCAAACTTAGCAACACCATTTCATTGGAAGAGGTTACTCCTTGGAAAATGCAATAAATACATGCGCTTACTAGCAGC
This sequence comes from Triticum urartu, assembly GCF_003073215.2. Taxonomy (NCBI): domain Eukaryota; kingdom Viridiplantae; phylum Streptophyta; class Magnoliopsida; order Poales; family Poaceae; genus Triticum; species Triticum urartu. The sequence continues at coordinate 581,504,015 of NC_053026.1, forward strand.
GTTTCTTCCTTGAGTACGAAGAAAGAGATAGAGAGGAGTAACAAAAAATACACTTATAGCCAACCTTGTTGTAGTATGAGTGACTAAGTGATGACTATGTATGACATGCCAACATCAGATAGCCTAACGCACCGTGTTAAATCTCCAAGGGCGCGACCGCGCGAGTGACGCGACAGTCGTGCTAGGCGCGACCATGATACGGGCTGCTGGCAGCCCTTGGATCTGAGATCAAACAGTCGCATGCTAAGTTGCTGAAAATTTGCAGAATAACCCTCCAGGATAGGATATTCACCCATAGGTCTAGAATCACGCCATGCAACCGTTCGATCTCAGATCCAAGGGCTCTCGGAAGCCCGTATCATGGGAGAATGGAAAACCACTACCCTGCCGTTCGCACGCTGGCAGTTCGCTCCTACTCGTCCCCGCACGTCCTTCAATACTACGGCGGTTCGCTCCTAGTCGTCCCGTCCATTCACATTACGGCAGTTCCACTAATCCTAACCCTCCTCCCAAATCCATGGCGTCCCAAATCTCCATGACCGGCGGTGAGTACAAGGTTAGAACCATCACTGGCGATGAGTTCGACGTCATCTACACCCGTTCTTCCGTGACGGTGAAAGGATGCCTTTCTCGCTTCAGACGCATGTTCGAAAACTCAGATGATGAGTGGGTCGCTGGGCTAGATGTTGAGTACACCACAGTCCTGGGATGAGAGAAGGATCTAAAGGACGAAGACAGGAAGAAGCCTGCCATGATCCAGGTTTGCGTGCATGACTTATGCTTGGTCTACCACATATGCCATGCCAACGTTGAGTGCCAGGATTTTAAGGACTTCCTCGGGAGCAACCTAGTCAAATTCATTACTGTAGACTTTGGTAACGACAAAGAAATCCTGGGTCGGATAGGCCTCGTTGTAGGCAACCCCTTCGACCTCCAGAAGAATTGGCTGGTGCCCTCTCGTCAGCCTTCAATGCTGACCCTGGCAGGAGCCATGGTTCATCCTTCGTACGGTAAACTGGTGAAACCTCCATACATGTTTCATCGTCATGCATGGCAGCGGAATGTACTAGATATAGACCACATCCACTACGCTGCAATGGATGGCGACCTTTGCTTCAATATCTACAAGGGTTGGATGAAGAGCAACAGCCAAGTGTGCGGTTCAAGCAAAGAAGCATCGGCCAAGAGGAATAGGGACAAGGACGAAGTCGAGGACGTGGACGAGGACTCCGAGTAAGGTGGCAGTGTCGTTGCTCATGGCGGTTCTAAACTTCTAATGCGGTGTCTACCGGATTAGTTGCATAGTTTAATCTCAGGTGTGCTTAGTTTAATTTGAGGGGTGTGTTGTGCTGAGCCCCCACCAGAACTATGTTATGTTTCTTCTCGTTACTTTAACTCTTCAGTATGTACATACTACTAGTATTTCTTTAATTGAATTTAGCACCCCAATTAAGCACGTACTAGCTTTTTTAATAGTACTATATGCATAATTTGGCGACGAGCGCTCTCTATATGTACCAACTTTTCTTTAATTTCAAGTTTTGCTCCATGGCGCAATCCATCGATAGTACTACTATACAAAAGTATACATTTTTAAAAGGCTAGAGTACTGTTCATCACATATATAGCCAGTTAAATTCTCAACCTAGAACGACGTGCATGCCATGTAGTAAACCAATACGGAGGAAGTATAGTAAAAATGAGGTGATTTTTCCGAGCGATCGGCGGGCGAGCATGGCCTGTCATGCGGTCCCACGTGTCATGATGTACCAAGGCGATGCGCGTGTCCCTCTTGAGGCAAAAGCGATACTAGTACGTGGTTTGAGATGATGGCGAACCGAAGTGTGAAATAAGGGTTGCTTCGTCCGTCTGGGAAAGTGCGGCATTGTGATTTGACGTCTCATTGCTCATTACTACTACTAGGCCGGTACGAGTGGGGTGCGTCCCCCCTGCTGTTCTGCACTGTTATTTGGTGTTTGACACGTCGACCCGGTTGCTATATGTCCCACATGTCGGCGACAGGAAGTATAGAATTCATGAAAGGGAGCATTGACGGAGGAGTATACTACTACAGAATTCATGAAAGGGAGCGACTTAGTTTTGGAAAAATCTGTTTTTACGGAGTACGTACCCACTAGGGTTTATAGGGATCATCTAAAAAACATTCATTTTTCCGTTTGATAAGTCTCAATTCTACTCCCTCCGTCCCAAAATATAAGAACGTTTTTAACACTAACATAGTATCAAAAACGTTCTTATATTCTGGGACATAGGGAGTACTATACTAGTAGTAGTACCATTACATGTTGGATTTCGAGGTGCGTTAGATCACCCGACGCAAGCAGTGTCAAGAGGAAACTAACCAATGCATGTACAAGTTCATGGAAATCTAGTGGTCATTCATGCATTCGTTCTAATTAATGCCTCGGTAAGCACAACTTCTTGAGAAAAACGAGCGTACTAATTACTTGTGCAAACTACGAAATTAATTCGACCACTCACCGTCTACCTTGGTTGGAGAGATTTTGAAATTGAGCCATAAAATAGAAAGGAGGGAGTAGTAACTTTTGTCTCGATTACTATTTGTGGCCTTGTATAGATGCAAAATGTATTTTTTTATAGTGGCCTTGTATAAGTAAATGGAGGGAGTACTAACCAAAGTGCGTAGTAGGGACGAGGAGTAAACGGAGGGAGTAGTAAAATTTTCTCCTCGGGCTGCGAGCTACCGCGCGCGTGGGCGAGGGAGCGGGCGTAAGGCGTGGTAAGCAAGCGTCACCTCATCCTGCGAGCCACCGCGCCCGTGGGCGACAGAGACGACGTACTAAGCAAGCTTCTCCTCGTTCTGCGAGTTGATGGGACACATCAAAAGTACTCTAGTGTATAGAGCCTTGCCTCTAAGGTAGGCCCCACATGGTTTGCCTCTTTTTTTAATTTAACATAACGCGTCAAGTCACAATTTGTTTGTTCACCCGTGGTAGACGATCCTCCCTCCACCAAGTGGACAACCAGTACACGTGCCAAATTACCATGTGGGCTACCTTTTTCGTATAGAAATGAGCTCCATCGTGTACCCGCGCGGGTGTGGTTGGGAAAGAGACGGGAGTACGTGCGCCGTGCGTGCACCTCTTCTCTTCGTGCACATCCCCCACCTACGTGGGTGTGTGAGAGAGAGATACAAACCTAGACATAATGCGCCGTCCATCCCCATACCTCCGCCCAGTCCGACCACCAGTCACCACCACGCCCCACTCCTCCTCGCCTTATCTCTCATCTTTCTCCCTCCATTTTTATATACAAGGGGCCACTATCAAAATTACAATTTGCAAATATACAAGGCCACTAACACTAATCGTTGCAATATTAATGGTGTTTGCCTCGTGGTACTAGCAAAGGAGGACATTAATTATCCCTTGCATGCATGCGGGAGTTTGTAAAAAAATGCATCTTGATGTTCCGTGCAATGCACGAGCATCTTGCTAGTCCATGAAAACAACACATGGCAAAATTCCACGGCGAACGAGGGATTTGAATCTGTTGGGAGGGGCTATTTGGATCTTGCCTGGGGTAGCCAAAATATTGGCGACTACTTCGCCATGGCCGGAACCGGCTCGAGTTCATCCTAACATTGCCCTCTTCTGTGGAGCCCATGCGGGGTCGACGAAGGTCCTCGCAACAAAAGGATCCGGCAAGACACCTGCTGTGTACGCCGGCGTCGCCTCCGCGGTGGCCTTCATGGGACCCAAGCGGCGGCGGCCTCCCATGTTCTACCTCTCCTCGATGATGGCGGCGGACGCGGAGGCGCTGGCCACCGACTCGCCGCTCTCCGCGCACCCGGCTTCTATTGCTGCTTGCATGGCACGGCCGCCGGCATGGGAGTCTCGGCCACAGAAACGGGAGATGCGGTACGAGGCGGCGGTGTGGACGGTAGCAATGCCGCTCGTGTGCCGCTCCTCGTCGAGCTGGCCTGGAGCGGCGAGTTGCTGAACCGCGCGCCGGCTTGGGGCGGCAACTGGCTCCGTCGGGCGAGGGAGGGAGGTGGATCAGCGAGCTGCATAGCTCATATCCGGTGGGCTACCCAGCTGGCTTGGATGCGGAATAACTACTCTTCGTAAGCCATTGTAAGAGTGGACAAAATGGTGGAGGAGATAGGGGAGCGGCTGAGGTGTGCGATTCTTGGCCGGGGTTTGGCCTCGTTTAAATAGGAGATTAAATAGACGGCGGACGGGAGGAGCTCGGCCGGTGTTGCATTTAACGCCGGCCCAGTCATGAACAGACGTGTGTCCAGAGTGGGTTTCTCGGCTTCCACACGGGCGGGTTTCATGGAGGCATTTGAATGCGGCACGGAGGCGTGTTCAGCCGGGCGTGCCGCGAGTTGCGCCCTCGACTCTGACCTAGGACACCGCACCGTTCTTCCACTGATGTGTGGGCTCTTTGGGTGCATGGCCTGCATGTCAGTGACCCAACGCAGGCAGCGCACAGCAGAGGAACCTTTGGTGGGCCAGGGCGGTCAGAAGCGGGCATTTCATAAACCGATGATTGTTCATTGAGTGTGACGTCATCTTTTTCATGTAGATAAGCCTACTATGTTGATAGCCCGTTCGATACGTTGTGATTCATAAAGACCGCTACAAACATCAATGTTCTGCTTATCATAGATAAGATTGATTAATACCCGTAACAATCCATGTCCTTAACAAAGGGTGCATGCACGTATAGGTTGAACGTGTGTCTTGCGTCGTGTGCTGTGTGCATGCAGGCGTGCGAGTGTTGCGTGCGTGCAAGGGTACGTTTCAGTGTTGCATGCATGGGTGCGTATGTGCGTGTGTTCGTGAGTGCATGTTTATGTGTCAGTGTTGCACGCCAGCATGCATGCGTGTGTACGTGTCAGTGTTGCACGCCTACATGCGTGTGTGTCTTGCGTGCGTGCATGTTTACGTGCGGGGTGAGGCTACACGTTAGTCGACTAACTTTTTCATCTCTGGTCATTAGATTTTCCAACCGTTGGATATGAAATCAAGGGCCTCCAGTTTATCATCAAACTCCACCCCCCGGAGCCGCCAGCCACCACCGGCTGAACCGCCAGCCCCCGCCGCCCGCAGCCGGCCCGCCCTCCCCAAAACCACTCCCCACCGCCGGTCCGCCGCCGCACCAGCCATCCCTCTAGCCCCCCTCCCCCCCGCCGAGCTTTTTCTCCGGGGATCCCCACCCCACCGCCCAATGAACGCTCCAACCGCCGGTGACTGCCAACCAGAGGTCTCATGACTTCGAATACCCGCCGACCACTAATTTATTACCATTTCTGTCCTTCATATACGCACTGACGGGTGGGCCCTATGGTAATGTGCGCTGCTGAGTGTGGACCGTTTGACTGGTCAATTGATCGTGTTATCAACAAATTATGGAGTTGTATGGTGAGCCAGTGACCGTAAGATCACCCTAAAATGTACTCCTATTTTATTAACACAGTACAGACTCAAACTACCATTTCTTTCTTTCATATATGGGCTGACAGGTGGGCCCCACGGTTACGCGCCCCGATGGTGCAACACTAGTTGCGCCGCATGGAACGTTTGACTGGTCAATTGATTGTGTCATCAACAAAATACGGAGTTGTACGGGTGAGCCAGTAACCGTATAACCATGATATGTATTTGTTTAACATGGTACAGACGCAAGGGCTCATATATACGAGCAAGCACTCACCGCTATAAGCGCACACACGCGAACCTGACCCCTATGAGCACCTTCGAGAGAGTGGGCCAGCATATATGATCTTGAGATTTTACGAAGTCACCATAGGTGCCTCGTAGTCGAGTGGAACATCTCCTCCCACTGAACGTACATCGCCGGAAAATACTGAAATTAACACAAGATAAATGCGAGCACCGAGACTTTAACCTTGGTGGGCTCGAGAAACCACTATCCTCTAACCATCCAACCACATGTTGGTTAGCACGACAAAATGTATGCGTTGACCGTGATGAGCTTATTCTCAAGTCCAGTGACCATATCGTGCTTCTGCTTCAAATACAATGACCGTAAGTGTCGTCAACAAAATACGGAGCACACATCAAATGCAAAGTCCGTCAGTGTCATCAACAAAATATGGAGACGTATCATGAGCTAGATACCATTGTACTATTGTATATGCTTATTCTCTTAGTGGCCGATTGCGTGTGTGGTGTGGTGGGCACATCATTTCTAGTTGTGGTGGGTCAACATGAAGACTCATGGGTCGGTTCCATCCTGTGCCACATATAGGTTGGACCGAGACGTGTTATACGAAGACCCATGTGGAGGACTCGGCGTACAACACGAAGCTACCAGAGTCGCGAAGGACTCTATCCCCACTGGTGATAAGCCGACTATATATGATTTGTAACCCTAGGCCCTTAGTATGTTATACAAGCTTGGGGGCTAGTTCGTCGATAGTATCCACACACGCACAATGCTTGGTATTCACGTGTACTTTGTACACACCCCTATCACTAATATACAGTACCAGGAATTGGCTCTTTCTTCAACTGCAATTGAATTCTAGCATGTGCATGTGTTTATTTCATATTATCGATCCATAGAGTGAGAGCGGTTTGAAATACAGGCAATGGATGCTTTTGCAATTCATATATAAACATTAATTAGTGCGCCCCATGTTGTTAGTGTGAAGAACTTTATACATTTGTCACTTGCATGGATACATTCCAAATTGCTAGCTACGAAATAGAATACATGTCGAATTCAACATAAAGGGGGTTTCGAAGATTCGAATTCATCGGAAGTGCATTCATCTATTTGAACCCGAGATAATGGCATTTGTAAATCAGATGTAAAGGGGGCATCAATCTTTGTTGTGAGTTTGAACATGTTATATATATTCATACGCATATCTAACTTTTTTTTGCAACCAAGGAGATTATATCTGGAACCATGCATGAACTGAAGTAAGTTGCATATTTTTTAATATATACTCATGTACAATGTATATTCAAATGTACCCCCTCCATTCCAAAATAATCGTAGCTTTAGGATTTTCAAGAGTAAAGATTTGTGAAGTTTGACAAATCCTGAAAGTTCAATTCAAGATAACCGAAGACGTTAATGCTTCTGCTCCCAAATATTGAACGAAGCGCCAAATAGGCCTCTGGTCACCCGAAACCGCGCAAGACTAATGTTTTGGTGGTAGGAAATTATTGTCCTGACTCTGGCCCGTGTAGCCTATTGGCCCAATGTCCAAAGGTCTAAATCGGGGTAGGTTTGTAACTTCACCAAGACGGCAGGGAAGCATTCGTATGCCGTGGGCGCCTACCCATGCGCTCGGCCGAAATCTATCCCGCCCACATTTGGGACACCTGACATGACCGTCCTACCTCCAACCCGCAATATGTCCAAAATTTTAGATGGGGGGAAAGTTTGTAACTTTCCCCAAATTTCAAACAAGCGTGTCTCAAACCGAAACATTGTTCCCCCTTAGTTCCCCGCCTCCCTTCGTTTCCCCATTCATACTCCGTGGGCGCGAAAACGCCCTCTCCACCAGCCGCGAAACCCCAGTCTCCTCCGTCCTCCACCCCATAGCGGCCAATCCACCGCCTCCCTCCTCCATCACGCCGGAGCCGGTACCCCGACGTCGTCGTCCAACGCAACCGCAACCGCAACGCCCTCAAGGACTTAGCAGCTGAAGCCGAGGCGGAGCTGCCTCCACGACGCCGACGCCAACATGCGCCATACCAGAGCCACTCCGACCACGCCGTCCTGCGCCTCACTGCTGCGGCTCTACTGTCGCAACTGTCCACCGCACCGGAGCTGTTCCCGCTACGCTGTCGTTCGCTGCCTCGGATCTGCTTCCCCGCCGCCGACAGACGGCCACCGCACCACACTCAACAACTTGGCCATGGGTTCGTCCAAGGCTGCACCGTCCTCCACAAATTCTGGTTTGCGGTGAACAATAAGAAGATCGTCGGTAAACCGAAGGAGGACACAACACTGCCAGCAGAAAGAGGTACTCCTCTTCCCATATTTGTGCAAATCTTACACCTCCGCTCACACCGTATTTGTCCCACGAAAGAAACTAGTTGAGCGCTTCTTACTGCATCTTCTTCGTGATACTAAATGCACAAGGTTTCCTCCCTTTTACTATTTCACCTTTGCTAGAGGTCAGTAGCCCGCCTGGATTTCAATCTAGGGTCAGTCGAACCGCAATTAAAAGAAGCAGCACCCGCTTAGGCGCGCGGAGCACCTAGTCCGCCTGCTCCCCGAGGAAGCGGGATGTGGGGCGCAGGAGCTGCTTGCGCCTGATCTGGAGGTCGGCAGGGCTTGAATGGATGGCCGGGGGGCGGTGCCAAGCACGGCGGTGCGGTGAGGTCGAGGGGAGGGCGCAGGTAGGGGAGGAATACTGGGCCGGTGGTCGCTGGCGTTTCGAGGAAGATCGTCAACACTGACTGGTTAGAGGTAGATGAAGGCGATCTGCCCGTTCTTTGTACATCGGACGGTGCAGAAAAAATGGACTGACCTATTTGCTTTCAGTGACTGTTATTTTTAGAGAATCCTGTAGTAATTTAGTGTGCCATGCATGTTGTAGAGCTATCATATGTCTCCCGTCATTTATTTCTCACCGACCTGCTATCTGCTACCTTTACACTGTACTAATTGTGCACACACTTCACCCATACTGACACTATTGTTTTTTTATGCATGGGTATTTCAGACTCTGACGCAGTGTTGATGAATGTAGAAAAGAAAAGACAGAAGTTGCTCCAGTGTAATTCGAAGATAAGCACTAAGCGTTCCAGCGCTCTAACGGGTGCAGTGTCAGCAGTTGGAGACAGTAAACGTAGCTCTGCAGTTGATGATCTCAATTGCCACACACAACCATCCCAGGTGCTTGCTTTAACTTCGTGCTGTCAAATATGGTTGCATGTTGCATATGGTGTCTAGCTTGTACTGCTTCCAATTTGGTTAAATTGCATCTGCTTACTTTACACATTATACCTTTGATAATGACATGCCTTCCTGTTTTCGATACATACTACATATGTCTATTAACCATGTTCGTACATCAAACTAATGCTCTTTTGTATCCCTCGTCAATCACTTATGATGAGACAGTCACCCGGGTGGGTTACTGTGAGACCCCATACTCGTTTAAAGAGTGCAGTGTCATCCTCCCCACATGATTCTTAAGAAACAGCAAGGCTAAATGAAGATAGTCAATGTAGCTCTCTAGTTGATCACCGCAATTCCCCCACACCACCATCGCAGGTGCTTCCTCTTACTTGGCAGTGTGATATGTGGTTGCATGTTGCATACAGTGTCTAGCTTGTAATGCTTCTAATTAGGGTAAATTGCATCTGCTTAGTTTACACACTATACCTGTGAATATGACATGCCTTCCTATTTTTGGTACACACTACATCTATGTGTTAACCTTGTTCTTACATGAAACTACCTCTCTTCTGTATCCTGCATCAATCACTTACGATGAGTCACCTTTATTCGTTGCATATCGCATATTATTTCTAGCCTGTTGCCATGTATTGCTTCTAATTTGGTCAAATACATTTGTTAGGGCACCCTTTTAATTTGGCAGAGTGATATTGGTTTCATCTTTCATATGGTTTCTAGCTTGCATCGATTCGAACAAGTTCAAGCACCTTGTGCTTAGTTTACACTTTATACATCATGCATGTCAATATGTCATGCCGTCCTGTTTTTCATACATATTCCATCCTCCTATCATGCGGCTGCCTTACATGAAAGTAGTGTTCGTTAGTATCATGCATCAATGAGTTCTGAAGAGCAAATTTTATTCCTTTTTCTTATGGGTTTGACTTGACAAGGCAAAATCAAGAAAGAGGAAGGAAAAGAGTAAGGAAGGCGATGATGGTGGTCCTCTGCAGCAACGTAAACGGAGCATCTGTACCGATTATCCTTGTACTGATAGTGCATTACAAGGTCCAAGTCTCCGCTCCCCTACTCCACCATCCAAGGTGCTTGCTCTAACTTGGCAATGTGATATCTGGTTGCATGTTGCATATGGTGTCTAGCTCGTATTGCTCCTAATTAGTGTAAACTGCATCTGCTTAGCTTACACATGATACATGTGAATATGACACGCTTTCTTGTTTTTGGTACATACTATATCTATCTATCACACCATGTTCTTACATGAAACTACTCTTCTTGTGTATCCTGCATCAGTCACTTATGATGGGACACCTTTAAGTTGGCAGTGTGATATTGGTTTGCGTCTTGAATATGATTTCTAGCATGTATTGCTTCTAGTTCGATGAACGCCACCTACGAGATAGTTTTAACTTAGCAGAGTGATATTGATTGCACCTTCCATATGGTGTCTTGCAGTGTTTCTAATCCCTTTTTCTTATCGGTTTGACTTCACAATGCAAAATCACTACAGCTGAAGGAAATTAGTCCGGCAGTGGATGATGGTGGTCCTTCGGAGCAACTCAAACAGGGGGTCTCTACAGATTCTACTCTGCCATCCTCCCAACAAGATTCGCAAGACAACACAAGGCTGGACAGTCAACGTAGCTGTGTAGATGATAACTCCCCTACTCCACCATCACAGGTGCTTGCTCTAACTTGTCACTATTATACGTGGTTGCATGTTGTGTATGATGTCTAGCTTGTATTGCTTCTAACTTGAATTGCATCTGCTTACTTTACACATAATGCCTGTGAATATGACACGTGTTCCTGTTTCTAGAACATACATGTACATGATGAGCACATCTCCCCTACTCCACCATCACCGGTGCTTTCTCTTACTTGGAACTGTTATATGTGGTTGCGTTTTCTGTATGATGTCTAGTTTGTATTGCTTCTAATTATGTTGAATTGCATCTGCGTAGCTTACAACTTATACCTGCAACGATTACTTACCCATAAGACACGCTATCGTACGTGTGAATATGAAACGCTGTTTTTTTGTATATATTCCATCCTCCTATCATGCGCTTGCCTTACATCAAAGTAGTGTTCGTCTGTATCATGCATCAACCAGTTATGATGAGCTAATTTTTTTTCATCTTCTTGTGGTTTTGACTTCATAAGGCAATATCAGAAAATAGGAAGGAAAAGAGTAAGTTAGGGGATGTTGGTGGTCCTCCGCACCGACGCAAGCAGAGACTCTCTAGATTTGCCACTTCTACTGCTAATGAAGTTGAAGTCCCAAGTCTACATGATGAGTTCATCTCCCGTACTCCACCATCGCAGGTGCTTGCTCTAAGTTGACAGTGTGATAATTGGTTTCATGTTGCATATGTTGTCTAGCCTGTATTTCTTCTATTTTTATTAAATTGCACCTGCTGAGTTTATATGTTATACATGTGCATATGGCATGGCTTTCTGTGTCTAGAATACACTGCATCTATCTATAATACCATGTTCTTACATCAAAGTACTGCTGTTGTGTATCCCGCATCAGTCACTCATGATTGGACGCTTTTAACATGGCAGTTTGATAGTGGCTGCATCTTGCATTGATTTCTATGTTGTACTGCTTCTAATTTTTCGAATTGCCACTTATGACAAGACACTTTTAACTTGGCAGAGTAATATTGGTTGCATCTTTCATATGGTGTCTAGCTTGCATTACTTCTATTTTCTTGAAAATCCTTCTGCTTAGTTTGCACATCATAGCTGTGAATATGTCATGTCGTCCTATTTTTCTTACATATTCCATCCTCATACGGTTGTCTTACATCAAAGTATTGCTTGTCTGTATCATGCATCAATGAGTTCTGAAGAGTGATTTTATTCTTTTGTGTTGTGGGTACAGCTTGACATGGCAAAGTCAAAAAAGAGCAAGGAAAATAATATAGTAGGGAGTTTTGTTACTCGTCCGGTGAAACGGAAAAGGTTCTGCCGTCGAGATTCTGCTGGTACTTATAGTGCAGTAGAAGTCCAAGTCCACCGGCTAAATCTACAAACATAGTATCACCTACTCCACCAGCTACAGCATCCGCTTAAACTGTACCAGCATCTCAACCAGTTACTCGTTCGTTTGCTCCGGAACTGGCCAGTTCCCAAGCTGCCTTCACACCTAACACTACTTCCGAAGCACTGCTGACACAACAGGACTTGGCAAGATCAGATGAACCTCATGAGCATCAACACCAAGACGGTACCTGACCGAGTCAAGTTGAAGTTGCATGCTCCTTTATATGTACTCTCACAGTTTGATGTACACTAACACTTTCCATATTCGTTGTTGAACTAGCACCACGGCGCAAGCGGAAACAGACACCAGGGATAATGCTTGACAGATTAACAAAATCTAAAGGAGGAAGAATGGAGATCCATTTTGAGGCAGGTTTAAAAAGGCCACGTGATGCTACAGAGTCGTCCAAGTTAGTATCATAGGCAGCCGTTGCCGTTAGGTGTCATGCATGTATCCTCCCAACGTGGATCCAGTACAGGAATGAGAAAGACAATACCCAGTTTAACACCTTCCTTGACCATTTATCCTTAAGTAATGTTATTCATCGCAATTAGTAATATTGTCTTGCTCTGTCCCATACTTTCTAGCTTCCTCCTAATAAGACTCACATTCTTTTTTCAACAGATGAGGTTCAAGTTGGATCCGAAAGATGATGCAACTAGACAAGCATGCACTCATGTTTTTCAGTCTGCTCTGCGACAGTATAGGTACCACCTTAGAAAATCTCACTTTGAAGGCAAGGCTAACAATGAAATCGCCCAAACATCTCCAGTGGAATATATTACAGATGAAGACTGGATAGCCCTCATTAAACACTGGTCTGATCCAAAGTATCAGGTAGGCTATATGTATTTGATCATACCACATATTGAACTTGTATTTATGTATGTGCCTTACAAGTGTATCTTCTTCTAGGATAACTGTTTGAAGAACAAAACCAACCGTTCTAAACTGAAATTCCAACGGACCACAGGATCTCGTAGCTATATTGCACACTACGAGGCTCTTGTAAATAGCTGCTACTTCCTTCTTTTTTTGTGCCATATTATCGTATCTATATTGACTTGTTCCAAATACAGAGGAAATCCCGTGCGGACCAAAAAGAACCTGAACCGAATGCAGTGCAAATCTTCAAGGATTGCCACACCAGCAAGATGAAGGGCATGAGCACACCAGTTCAAGCCGCTGTTCTAAGTCCTTACTCCTGCTGCCTTGAACTGATTGGTACTGTGATGTGTTCATTTAACTACTTGGTTTGCAGCCAATGTCAGTTACTCTGTTCACTTTTATTCACAGTTGTCTTAACGTATCATTCCACCTTACATGGTTTAAAAGAGATGAAGGATATTCTTTTGGTCTTGATCTGTAATCTAGTTGTTATGTTCACGTGCGCACACAATGATAAAATAGCCTATTTGTTTTATATCTGTTTGCCAATGATATGAATGATGTCATACTATGTTCATCCTACTTTAAACCATGTCTCTTTATCCTTAGATGTCAACGAATGTGAGGAAATAGACAATACAGTAGGCATGCTACATGGATATATGTTCCGAAAGTGATTTTATTATGTAGTTGGCACTACAATGCATGCTAATGTATTACAGTAGTTCACCAAAATAAGTTATGTATAAACGTTTAACCTACTTTGTTTGTTTTTGTCTCATTAGTAACTTATCTGGTACACTAATCTACAAGTTCAAACTTTCAGGAAGCTATGGAACAAATGATTGAACAGCCACAACCACCTGAAGGTGATGAGGCTACTATAGACACAATGTCACCTCTTGCTGCAGTGCGTCAGTATCTCTCCACTAACAGTGCAAAAAGCACCTTCCTGCGTAATTCTGGGTTGGTTGTCAAGGTAACCTCGTCCAAATCGCCTACTGAACAAAATCTTCCTGCTAGACAGAGTGATATATCTGTGCTCCAAACACAAGTCCAATCCCTAATGGACATTGTTTCAAAAACAAGAATAGTGGTTGAGAAATGTCGTCAAGATATGAATGGTTTTGAAACCATACTATCAGACATTCGCTTCGTTGTTCAAGAGCAATGGCGAAAAAAAGGTGGAGATCGTCCTGCTCCATCAGATTCTACAGCCTGAAACATTAGCACTCAGGTAAAATGATCTGTGCTTCTATACATCTGATGGTGCTTTTATCTGGAAGGACTGTAAACTTTATGCCAACAGGCATTTTGTTGTATGGTTGGAATTTATTTTGTTGTGATACAACATTTATGATGCTGCCTCAGGCTGCAGTAATTACGACGCTATTTTTGTATAGTGTAAGTTTATCTTAGTAATGTAATCGGCCGAAAGCTTCGTAGGAGCCCAACAAGCCAACATTCATCGGGCCCATTCCAATTGGGCTAAAAACGATTATGGGCCGAAATTGGCATGTAGCCCACTAAAAATATTTGGGCCTAAATCAGCATAAGCTTTCATATTTTTCTGGTAGGCCTGTGCCCATAGTGGGCCTTTAACAGGCCTAAACATAATCTGGGCCCTCAAGTAAAAATAGGCCGTTTACAGGTGTAAATATCTCGAGCCCATAAAATACATGGGCCTTTAATAGACCGAAAGTGAGATTGGGCCCTGATTGTGCCAAATAACCCACTGGACTTTAACAGGCCAAAATTTGGACGGGCGTAAATGCATCGACCTAATACACGGGCCTTTAACAGGCCGGAACTTCGGTTGGGCTAGATTATCGTCATTTCTATATGGGACGTTAATGGGCCCGATATGAAGTTGGGCCACATATGGCCCATGGTTTACGTCCGGCTTTAACAGGCCGAAAATGACAACAGGCCGAAAGTGGCCCAAAGCTATAGTGGGCCTCTAACAGGCCGAATGTCAGACATAGCCGAATATGACCCAAATCCTTCACGGTCGTTTATGGGCCAAAAGTTTTGATGGCCTGTAAATGGGCCCAAACGAAGCCGGACCTTTAATAGGCCGGAAATACACCGGGCCGTAATTCGGCCCAATTACTTAGCGGACTGTTAACGAGCCAGAAGTGACCATGGGCCGCGTTGATGACAAGTTTAGGACAGGCCGTTGACGGGCCGATTTGACAAAGAATGTTGGGCCTTTAGCTGGGCCGGCCCATTATGGTCGGCAGAATCTTGTGGGCCTTTAGCTGGCCCGGCCCATTATGGTCCGCAAAATCTTGTGGGCCTTTAGCTGGGCTGGCCCATTATGGTCTGCAAAATCGTGTGCGCCTTTAGCTGGGCCGGCCCATTATGGTCCGCTAAATTTTGTGGGCCTTTAGCCGGGCCGGCCCATTATGGTCCGCTAAATCTTATGGGCCTTCGGTTGGGCCGGCCCATTTAATCTTTGTGGGCCACTTTTGGGCCGGTCCACGTGTCAACATATCATAGGCCCATCTCGCCCGTTGGATCCATCAGCCAATGAGAATTTTACACGTGGAAAATCGGCATTGGTCGTGGCTGTTAACGGGTTATCGGATCCAAAATCCGACCCGATAGCTTAACGGCGTTCCGTTATGGTGGATGCCACGTGTCGGTCACCCTTGACGAAAGCACTTCTGTGATGCGCGATTTATCGTCATGGAAGTGGACACTTCCGTGATGATAATTTTGGCAATGTTATGGAACACTTCTACGACAGCACAGGTATGACTATCTTGATTCTGTCATAAATTTGTCATGGATGAACATGCATGACAGAAAACGCGACCTACTGTGACAAACACGTATCATCACGGAAGTGTATTTTTTTTGTAGTGACACTTGATGTATCTCTTGCGTGGGATACCCGTGGTGACAATGGGGTGTTCTATTGATTCACTTGATGTATGTTTTGGGACTCAACTTGCGGATTCCCGAGGTGACATTGGGGTAATCTATGCATAGGGGTTGATGCACGTTTCCGTCCTTGTTTCTACGGTAGGAACCTTGGGGCACTCTTTGAGATTCTTTGTGTTGGATTGAATATTATGAATCTGAAGTTGTTTGATGCATATCATATAATTGACCCATTGATACTTATGGTGACATTGGAGTATCTAGGTGACATTAGGGTTGATTGATGTGTATCATATGGTGTTATTTTACTACGAACTCTAGGGCTGTTTGTGACACTTATAGGAATAGCCCAATGGATTGATCGGAAAAAATAACTTTGTGGTGGTTTCATACCCTACGTACATACAATTTCATCTTATGTTCTCCGCGATAGGAACTTTGGAGTGACTCTTTGTCGCATGTTGAGGGATTTCCATATGATTTAATTATGTCATCATTGTTGAGAGAACTTGCACTAGTGAAAGTATGAACCCTAGGCCTTATTTTCAAGGATTGCAATACCGTTTTTGCTCATTTTTGTTACTTGCTACCTTGCTGTTTTTATATTTTCAGATTACAAAAACATATATCTACTATCCATATTACACTTGTATCACCATCTCTTCGCCAAACTAATGTACCTATACAATTTACTTGTATTAGGTGTGTTGGGGACACAAGAGACTCTTTGTTATTTGGTTGCAGGTTTGTTTGAGAGAGACCATTTTCATCCTACGCCTCCCACGGATTGATAAACCTTAGGTCATCCACTTGAGGGAAATTTGCTATTTTCCTACAAAACTCTGCGCTTGGAGGCCCAACACGAGTCTATAAGAAGAAGGTTGTGTAGTAAACATCACACATAGATAGCCAAATTGATCATTCTCTTTCTCCACCATATGTTCACCATATCTCTTGAAAATCCACTCAAGGCATTTCTGTGATGGCCGAAATATCTTTTGGAACATTCGGATGATGTTCTGGGCAGTCCTAAATCCGAACAGTGTTCCAGCAAGGCTGCATGCACTCCGGTATGTCTGAGCTAAGACGAAATATATCCCGGAACCTTGTCTAGAATTCAGGTGGGTCCGGAATACGGATGATGTTTTGGAAAGTGTTCACTACAAATTTAGCAATTGTTAGTGACGAAAGTCCTCGTGTACAAAAACAAATGTCACCTAATAACATTTTCTGTGCTGGAAACCGTCATTATATGATTTCCTCCTCGGGCAGCCCCCTCGACATCTTTCGTGACATCTTGGCTTGATTTTAGGCGATGCATTTGGCCGTCAATAGGCATGAAAATATTATGCGGCGGTTTTTAGTGTCATAGGAAATGTTGGATGGTTCATTTTCTAAAATATAAATAGAAAAATAACGAATTGTTTTGAAGCTGACTTATTAAGTGTTGAAACTACTACTATTGAAAGTCTTGTGCATAATTATGAAAGTGCTCAATCAAATTTCTGATTGTGCTTCTGAAAATGTCTAAAAGTGCTCAAAGTATTTATCAATGCATGTACAAATTTTCAAAAAGTGATTAAAATACTTTGCTCATAAAATCTGTCAAACTACTCACAACATAGACAACCTTTATACATGAATACACCACACGTAAGTTATTATATATAAAAACACTTCTTGTTCTATGAATTAACAAATTCAATACCAAAAACAATCATCCGTTACTACTCTTAGTAGCTAAATACCCTTGCGTTGCAATGGGGGCAACTTTATTCTAGTGGTTCAATGCAGGAAAACTTTGATTGGGTTGAGATTGTGATATGTTGTGGGAAGATCTGAGTCGTCGATGGCGTTAGAGAAAGATAGAGCCTTTTCCGACTTGTAGCACAAACATGAACGGTCTGTTGGGGCCAACCGGAGAATTTCACAATTTGCGCTCTCAACCTTGGCTAGAATGCAAATCAAATTCATGATCATCTCCTCAAGAATGTTACTATATTTATTTATTTCTTGAGAAACACAATATAATTTAGATATACACACTCACTCACTAACATAACACCTAGTGAAGAATAGAGCCATGGAGCTTAAGAGCAAGGAGTCACCACGGTCGCCTGGGTGTTGACAGCACTATCCTCTCCCACTTTAAGAATAATTTGTTTGAATGGATGCACATGACGTCAAACCGTGGGTTCGATCCCTAGTATGTTGGAGGTACTACTGCTCTCGTACTGACTCAATTAGTTAAGCAATAATTTTATATTACTCACGAGATCAAACAACAAATATTTGTGAACCCTAGCCTTTGCCTTTTGATACTGGATCTACAATAATAGTCTGACTATATCAAGTAGATTTGGTTTATCTAGAAGCTACAAGTTGTTGACCATACTGAGTCGATTTCATACATATTGATGCTACAAAGGTTGTTCGTATGCGAAGTACATTTTATGTATATTGAAGGCTTACAAAAAAGTTGTCATTACAAGTAGATATGGCATATGTTGAAGCTACAAAAGGTTGGTCACACCAAGTAGATTTATTTTTTGAAGCCATGAGAGGTTAGTCTATTGAATTTGAAGCCACACAAGGTTGGTCACACCAAGTAGTTGGCACATTAGTATTTGTTGGTCACACCAGAGTAGAGATTGCTCGTCGACGAGAGGAAACGACACTGTTCTGCTTTCGTTCAAAGCAACCATGTCATTACCTTTTTATTTGGCATCCGGTTGTTGGCTAGCTGTGATTGTTCACAGCGAACCTTTTTTAGCCCTGACAGGCAGCAACCATATAGCCGACCACCACCATTCACATGCTATGTAGCAGTCACTTTCGGATGGGCAGAGCCAAGAAAAGCATTGGCGGTGCTATGTGTGTGTGTGGGGGGGGTAGGGTGCACTGGCGGCGCTGAGGGTATTCATGTGTATTCGTATGAATACCCATTATTGAGCGCAAAAAAAATTAATACATAGCTGCAACGCACGGCCCACCGCTCGCTCCCTTCTCTCGCTCGTTGCCTCGTTCGGTCGTTCCCCAATCCCCTCCCCTGCTCGAGCCCTAGCCGCCCAGGCCCCGCTCCCGCTCACCGAGTCACCGGCCGCCGCCCCGCCCTCATCCGCTCAGCGCCGCCGGTGCTCGCCGACGTCGCCGTCCGCCGGCCGCCCCTCAGACTGCATCGCTGCGAGCCTGCGACGCCGCCCCGCCCCGGCGCTCGCCGTCCGCCGGCCGCCCCTCGGACTGCATCGCTGCGACGCCGCCCCGCCCCGGCGCTCGCCGTCCGCCGGCTGCCCCGCCCCAGCCGCCCATCGCCCGCCGCGGCGCCGCCCAGCGGCAGCTTCTTTCTCCCGCCTGCGTCAGTGCCCTGCGTTCAGGTACAGTATTAAAGAAAACAAAGTTTCAGTTTTTTAGTTGATTTGATTTTGCAGCTGGAGTAGGATTCTTCCTTGTTTTGTTAATTTGTAGACAGTTTGTAGGATTCTGGCTTGTGGATGCAACGCACGGCCCACCATCATATCCTGTTTGTAGTCTGTAGATGCTAATTTCTTCCTTGTTTTGTTGTAATGTAGATGAAGAAGAAGAATGGGACTGGTGGTGGCAATAGGATTCTGGCTTTGTGGGAAAAAGCTTCAAAAGCAAAGAAGATTGATGAAACTTCTACACCGAATCAGAGTGCAGCTGCATCGGGTACTTGTACCTATCATGTTCAGCTTGAGAGCAATTTGCAATTGGCGTTAGTGCAAGCACCGGATGCGGAATGTGAACCGGAGAGCAGAGAAGCAACCCCAACCCCAATTGATAAAGATGCTGAAACAAGTGATGCAGATGATGAACCAATGGAAGCAGATTTGGAGGCACTCGAACATGATCCTGGGAAGCGGATTCCCATCTCAATGTATGCTGTCAATGACCAAGATAGAGTAAGAAGAAGATATATTGAGATGAAGCCATGTCAACCAAAGAATCATAACTTTGAGTATACAAATAAAAGTGGAGTTGACCGTCGCTTTTATCGTGCTTGGTTTAAAGAATTTCCATGGATTGAGTATAGTGTGACAAAAGAAAGTGCTTTCTGCTTTGTTTGCTATCTGTTCAAGGATAAGACAAAATATCCCGGTGGAGATGCATTTGTGAAGAATGGATTTAGGAACTGGAACATGAAATCGAGATTGAAGAAACATGAAGGTGAGGTTAGTAGTGCTCATGCTGAAGCTCAAGAGAAGTATGATATGTTCACTACACCACAAGCATCAATTAGGGAGTCTTTTGCTTCAAACACCTCACAATATAAGGCTTTGTATAAGCAGCGTTTGACATGGACACTCAAATGTTTGAGATTTCTATTGCACCAAGGCTTGGCATTTAGAGGACATGATGAAAGTGAAAACTCACTAAATAAAGGAAATTTTCTTGAGCTTTTAAATTGGCTAGCTGGAAATTTTGAAGAGGTTGATAGGGTTGTTCTCAAAAATGCTCCACAGAACTGCAAGATGACTCACCATGATATACAACATGAGTTAATAAAATGTTGTGCACAGGAGACTACAAAATTAGTCATTGAAGAACTTGATGGTGGCCACTTTGCAATACTTGCAGATGAGTCTAGTGATGTGTATCAGAATGAACAGTTGGCAATTTGCTTGCGTTATGTTGATAAGAAAGGAAGGGCTGTTGTAAGATTTCTTGGTGTTGCTCATGTTCAAGATACTACCTCTTTGACACTTAAAGCAGCAATTGAGCAAATGCTTATGAAGTACAATTTGACCTTTGCAATGGTTCGTGGGCAAGGATATGATGGAGCTAGCAACATGAAAGGTAATGCTAATGGCCTAAAAAACTGATTATGGATGAGTCTCCTTCTGCCTACTATGTTCATTGTTTTGCCCATCAACTACAGTTAACTCTTGTTGCTGTTGCTAAAGAGAGTGGTGATTGTACTTGGTTCTTTCAACAACTTGCACACTTGTTAAATGCTCTTGGCATGTCTTGTAAAAAGATGAGAATGCTTCGTATAGCTCAGGCTGAGGAACTCATTGATGCATTGGAATTGGAAGAAGTAGAAACGGGGAGTGGGCTGAATCAGGAAATGGGTTTGGGAAGGCCATGTGATACACGTTGGGGCTCTCACTTCAAAACCGTGAACCATGTCATCTGTATGTATGGTGCAATACGACGAGTCCATGTATGGTGCAATACGACGAGTCCTCATCAAGATTGGAAAAGAGTACCATGGTGCGGAGGCGCAAGCGGCTCTAACCATATTGACACCATTTCGATCATTTGAGTTTGTTTTCATGGCACACTTGATGCAAGAAATATTTGGATACACAGATGAGTTGAGTAGAGCTTTGCAAAAGCAAGACCAAGATATTGTTCATGCTATTGAGCTTGTTGATATCACAAGTATCACTTGGAGGGTTTGAGGACTGATCCTGGATGGGATGATTTTCTCAAAAAGGTCACATCTTTTTGTACAAAGCATAAGATCAAAATTGTTGATATGGAGGGTCCTTACTTTCCCGCTGGCCGGCCTAAAGGGGTTTCTTAATGGTTGCAACGAATACCATCGCTTCAAAGTTGATATGTATGTGAGTGTCATTGATAGCAAATTAGTGAGTTGAATGCAGATTTGATGAGGTAAACACAGATCTACTTTCTTGCATGCAGCATTTTGTCCACTTCGTCTATTTTGCTTATGATCAGAGAATTGTTAGGCTTGCTACAAAGTTTTATGCTAATGATTTCACAAGTGATGAACTGGCAAGACTTCCATGGCAACTAACATGTATGTTACTCATGTGCGTAGAGATGAAAGGTTTCAAACTTGAAGAATTTGTGTGAGCTTTCAGTTATGCTTGTTAGACAAACAAGCATGAACAATACTATATTGTTACAGCTTCTTAATTGTATTAATTCCTGCCAGTAGCTACTGCTAGTGTTTAAAGGGTTGTTCTCTTCAATGAACCATGTGAAAATAAGCTAAGGAGCAAAATGTGATGATTACGTTGACAATTGTTGGTTACATTTGTTGAGAGAGAATTCTTCAATCAAGTAAAGGATGAGGATGTCATCATCTCTCCAAAAAGGCGATCGCCAAAGTTATATATGTAAGATGGGATATCATTCAATCTGTCAATCAAGAGGTACTGTGTCTTTATGTTATGTATAATTAGTATGGTTTGATGCATTAAAATTACTATTGTTTGTACTGGTCTTTATAATTACATTTAGAGAATTTTTGTGCCAATGAATACCCAGCCTCAAAATCCTGGCGCCGCCACTGGCTCAAAATCCTGGCGCCGCCACTGGTAGGGTGCATTGCCCTAGCCCTGAAAAGAAGTGTGAAGTTGAATTTTTTTGGAGGCCTTCGATGTGATCTTAATATTGGTTGGCATTCGCAACACATTGATATAAGTAATGATCGAGCGAAAATGCCATGTCCAGCACACGTCCAGGGGAGCCGCAACCTCACAACTTTCCAGCAAAATATGGTATGTGCAATAAGATGGTCAATTTTCTCTCATGGTACATCTTCGTTGTACATACACATTTTTTTAACCTTTCTCCTATGGTATAAAAACTATTTCCAAATCTCAGGGTGGGCCATGGCCCACCCTGGGCACCCTCTACCTCCATCACTGCCGATGAGGGGAAGAGAGGTGGCTGCCACTTGATTTGCAATGAGGTGATCGGCTGATCGCAACTTCTTCGCATCGCAGGCTCTCTGAGATCCGCTCGCCGAGCACAAGCTCAACTATGTCCATACGGAGTCGCCCGACCTCCGCGTCGTGTGAGGTCATGCGTCTCAAGGTTCCCACCATTACCATTCATATATGTTGATGCCTTGAAATAGAACCGTTGAAACCTATATGAGACGAACGCCATATTATAGGCTTTATTGGAGAAGTGGGATGCTGAAGAGGAAGAACGGCGACAGGCAAAACAGGAGGCAAGAGAGAGGGAACAGGCGGCAACAAACAAAGGGATAAAGACGTTCTTGCAAAAGCTTGAGGTAAAACTTTCTCTTAATATAGCCACCATTCAGTATATATCGATAGGACTTATTTCCGAGAACAACACCCGATAATACAAGCTTTGCCGAGAGGAGGCGCTCGGAAGAGGGGTCATGTGAACGATAGTTTTGAGAGCCGCTCACGGCATAGGTAGCATTCCAGTAGTACTGCCGTTCTTTTCCGAGTGCAGAAACACTCGGAAAAAATGTTTCTGGATTCAAATTATTTAAAGAAAAAACTTATCAAATAATTTTCAAATATTTCAGTGGCAAGTGGGACCCACCTGTTTCGCAAAAAAAGGCTTTCTCCACTCTGCCTCGGGTGGGATTCAAACTTGGGTCTCTAGCGTGAGAGCGAAGTGGAGGAGCCAGCTGGGCTGGCGAGTGTTTTAGAGAGAAATTTTATAATGGACCTCAGCCGACGGGTGGGGCCTACTCATCAGTCGCGGCAAATTGTAGAAATGTTGTATGCCAAGTGGGCCATGGTGGGATGACGTGTTTGCTGACTAGACAAGGATGATTTGTCACTAACAAGTGGGGTCCGTGTGGCAGTCGTTATAAATTACACAAAGAATTTTTTTGAATATATGCCGAGTACCCGGGCAAAGCTTTCGGCAAACAAAACCCCCAAGTCACGGAGCCGTCAAGTGCAAACGGACATGACATGTGGCATTTCTCTGTCATGATCAACTCTCGGCGTATGCTTTTTTTGTCGAGTGTGCTCCTTTCGCTGCGTACTTTGCTGCTTCGACTCGGCAACGACATCTCATTTTTGCTGAGTATGGCTCTCGGCGTCTTTTTTTTACTGAGCATGCTCATTTTGTCGTGTACTTTGCTGCTTCGACTCGGCACAAATCTGGTTGCCGAGTATGGCTCTCGTCTTTGCCGAGAGCCCGTGTTTTGGCTCTCGGCGTACAGTGAAATTTCAGTAGTGACTACTCCTCGACTATATATATATATATATATATATATATATATATATATATATATATATATAGACCTTTTACAGTACATCAAATTAATATAAGCCAACCATTTTATTCATCCAACGGACCAGATTAACACATACTACTTCTCAAACTGCGTGGTACTTTCTGCTAAAACCGTGTAGTATTTTCTGTTAGAGGGGCAAAATCAGAACAGTGACATACCGATTTGGCAGTTAGGGGCAAAAACAGATCCAGTGTATGTGCATTCAACACAGATGCTAGCTCCACTTCAACTTGTCTCTGCATCGACGCAGATGCTTCACTCCTAGACACAATCGTCACCACGTACTAACGCCTCGGACGTTGACATTATCCTTCATGCTGCTGCGATGGCAGTATTCTCAGCACGTTCGAGCTGCCGTGCTGGCGACGTCCACCTCCAGACCTCGGCTGCACCGGCTCGCCGGAGCCCATCCCGTTGTGCCCAACTCGTAATCCATGGTGCCAAGGCCAAGGCACAGCCTCGTGGTAAACGAGTCAAGAAGTAGATGCGAATGAAAAGCCGAGTTGTTGGACACACCGCACTGTAATACGTATCTCGGTGGCCTCCATGAGCTCTGGTAGCCACTCCGCCGACGGATCGACCGGCACGGACATGATTCTCCGGCACCATGAAGAAAGGCCCTCTTCGTTGCGTCCCGATGGCTGCAGGCATGCAGCACTGCACGGCCCACCTTGAGGCGGAGATGGTGGCGTGCGAGGAGGGGCTGCGGCCACCCTGCATTGCTCAACTCGTCCTTTGGTCTGACTGCTCCAATGCAGCGACGCTGATGTCCAGTACGGGCGCTTATCAGGCCATGAACCCAGTTACCCATCGTTTGCCCGTGAAAAATTAGGGTCAAAAGTACCCCTACTTAACCGGCCTGAAACGTTTAAGTACCGCCTAAATTAATGGTTGGATTAGATCCAATACTACCCACTTCTGGCAGTAGTATGATGCACCGTAAAAAAGCTCTTTATATATATAGGCATGTCAATCCGTATTGTAGTCCATATTGAAATTTCCAAAACTTCTTATATTTGTGAACGGAGGGAGTAGCTTATGGTCTCACAATTGCATAGAGAATACAGCTAGTTAAGTGCGTGCTAACGAGCTAGAAAATCTTGATCATGAGCTGTGGAGGCGTGCACGCTAGAAGTCTCACTTGAGGAGGCGCTGTGACCTAATGGCTCGGCCACATGATGCGGCAGTGCAGGGATCTCCAAATTCTCATCATCTGATTCGAGTGTCTTCATGGCTTCTGCGATGAGTGGACGCTTGGTTGGGTCGGGGTGTGTGCACCAGAGCCCGATGAGCAGCACACGCTCCATCTTGCGTTCGTCGTGATCCCTGCTGGTTGACTCGTCCAGCAGCCGTGGGTATATTGCTTCATTGATCGCATGTCTGCCGTGCCGATTCCTTACCTCTGTTAGCAATCGGCTGCCAGCTGGACGCCGGCCTGAAACAATCTCCAGCAAAACGATGCCAAAGCTGTAGACATCTGACTCCCTACTCCGCTTGCCCGTTTCCAAAAATTCCGGGTCTATATACCCTGGGGTCCCGGCTGGATATTGTGTCGTCTTTTGCTGTGTTTCGTGATCAATCAGCCTTGCCAAACCGAAGTCTGTAATCTTAGCTTGATACCTTTCGTCGAGCAATATGTTACAAGGTTTAATGTCACCGTGCAAGACACAATCATTGCATTGTTTGTGGATGTATTCTAGGGCACACCCTGTGTCAAGGATGATCCTGTACCTGCACAACAATCAACAAATAAAATGAGCCAGTCATGCATCATCTTCAATCTTGCGTATATATACTTCCTCCATTCCATAGTTCTTGTCATGGTTTTAGTTTAAATTAAGCTATTTACGTGCTTGTAGGCAGCTTTTTATTGTTGCGATGTTTGTTGTGTAACAGCTAAACCCTGTACTTTCAAACCTTCCTATCAATGAAGGTCGAGATAGAGGAAAAAAAAGGTTCAGGGTGGTGCAAGTTTGGAAGGTTGAGTTACCTCTTGGGCCATGACAACCAGCTCTTGTCCCCATGCAAGTGTTCGTCGAGGCTACCCTGTGATACAAGCTCGTAAACTAGCAAGAGATGGTTGTTGCCGACATCATTGCACCAGCCTACTAACTCTACCAGGTTTCGATGCCTCAGTCCACTGATGGCCTTGATTTCAGCCTGGAACAACCCCTTTTCGGTGTCTGATGCTTGCCCATTGAACCTCTTTATCGCCACTAGTTTGTCTGGATTGGTCAATTTGCCCCGATACACCGATGCAGAGCCCCCTCTTCCCAGCATCGTATCCTCAGCAAAGTTGTTTGTCGCTTCGACAAGCTCATCATACCGGAAACTTCTGGCGATGCTAGCCAAGTGGTTTACCGGGTCCACTAGTAGCAGTACCACGTCCTGCATCTGCATCTGCATGCGGACACCTGCAGCTCTAGGGGGAGCCTCATCTAGGTCGTTATTTCGTGTGTGCCGGCAGCAACAGAAGACAACGACCAAGCCAGAAACTAACAGTACTACACAGCCACAAGAAATAATAATAGCTACTATCGAGGGCCAGGGGAGCTTTGAGTGGCTCTTAGGTTTAGGTTTAGTAGCAGCAGGTGGTTGAGGCTCGGGTGGCGGAGACACATCTAAGCTGGAGTCAAATGACCAAGACATTATCCGGTGTAGCTCGATGGCTGCCCCGGTTGCAGCTGAGAAGCCGATGGCCACGACACTAGGCAAGAGCTGCCTCAGGTCGGCACTGGTGTCGACGTGGTAGGCCACGTCACCGATCTTGAGAGTGGCGGTTAAGATTTGTGTGTTATTGTCATAGCTAACCTGGCAGGTCATAGGGAGACCAGACGTCAGGTTCTTGCCGGGCACCATCACATTGGTGTACCCCCGCGAGATTATGGAGTTGACGTCGATGCCAATGTGGCTGTTGCTGGTGTCTATGCCGGTGTTCAAAAAGGTGTCCAGCTCAACCGCCAGGATCCGGTCGTTGCCGGTGGCATTCGTGTTGCTGTTGTTGGTGAAGAGGCCGAGGTTCCTGCCATTCTCAATGGGGTTCGGGATGCTTGTCGGTGGGTAGTGGCCCAGGAAGAAAGCCATGCCGTCGCCGGTAACTGCACCGTCCTCGGGCTTTATTTGGAAGGAGAAGGTGGTGTTGAATGTTGCGAGCTTGCCGGTGGCGACATCCCAGAGCGGCACCGGCTGCGCGTACACCACGCGGCCCACGCTGTCATGGATTTTTTGGCTCTGGTCGTTCTTTGTCAGCTCGATCATCTGGGAGTCGAAGTATGCATCGCCCTGAAGGATGAAATCTTGTGCGTTGTAGCCGCGGGGCAGGGAAAAATTGGAGTTGAACGAAAGCGAGGAAGCGCGAGGAGGCAGGTGGAGAGACAGCAGCAGCTGGTAGAGGCAAAAGTATCGGATGAATACCCGTGGAAGGCGGGGAGGGCTCACAGCAGCCATTTGCTTGCTGTGTCTTTGGAAACTGAGCAACACTACTCGATATATAGAACCATAACTAGCTAGCTGACAACTTTGTCGCTTTTGCTAAATTTTAAACTTTGTGGAAATCTGCTTTAGTAAGTACAACCCCTTATAAAAGTATTAAGGGTGAAGATCAAAAGATATCCTTTCACACGAAAGGGCCTTAAGGTCTAATCAATTTTAATTTGCATACCAAAAAATTAAGCATCCTTATTTTAAGATGATCTTCTTGTTTCTCTCAGTCGTTAATCTCCCACCGTGTGTCATGATCTGACTGCATTAATGGGCCTTATAATGGGTACTATATTATAAACGAGATCATCTGAATTACCAGAATACAATAATATACACTGTGAAGATAGCATGCAAACCAGTCTAATTACTCCCCACTATGATCAGCTTAACTAGTTTATTTCTTCACACAGGTGACGTTGGAGGTGAAGCACTCAAGCGGGCCACAATGTCGCATTTAGAGTCAGTTCTTTTAGGCGGCTTAAAAAATAAGTTGTCTCTGCGTTGTTTAAAAAATAAGCCGTTTTCTAAATTTGTTGAGATTTATAAATTAATTATCTTATAACTAGTTTAGAAATCTCAATAAATAAATAAAGCGGCTTATTGTTTAAGTTGCCAAAAGATCTGACCCTTACTGGCTGCCGGCCGGAGTCGGCCATATGCTTCCGAGTTTCAAGAATACGGAGTGAACAATTGTCTGTTAAGTAGACACAATACATTAAGCCAAACGCCGACACTACATTAATCCACCAGTTGCAAGTGTACGTGCATTTCAAGGCACGGCAAACAAAACCAATATTTCCTGTCACATTCATATACAGTAGGATCACATCTCACGTTGTCTGTTGAAGAGGACATAAATCCACTTTACCTTGTACAGCAAGAACGTACGCATGGGCTGCTTGGACGGATCCGGTCAAGCCATGGGGAACCCTTGCAACGATAAGGTACAGATTTTTTTGTTGCTGCCATCAAGATTTTGTTTGGGACAGATTTCGGGCCTCGTTCTCGGAATCTGTTTGGCTGGATGGTATGCGAACCAAAGAAATTGCACCAAATGTTTTTCATCTCTCTAAAAGCAAAAACCGCACCGTCCAAAAGGCCTTGCACAACAATTTCTGGATTTCTGAAGTGGACATTGGTGGGAACCTCGCTGTCAACCACATATTGGAGTTCGTCAACATTTAAGAAAAGTTATCGCACGCCCACCTCAACCCTGATGTGGCTGATATAATTTTATGGAAGCTCATCAAAGATGGCCAATATTCTGCGGCGCCGGCTTATAGCGCCCGATTTATTGGGCTTGTGGACACGGACATGCCCCTGTTGGTGTGGAAGAATTGGGCTGTTGGTGTGGAAGAATTGGGCTCCTTTCAAATGCATTTTTTTGCTTGGCTGGTCATCAACAATAGGATTTGGACGGCTGGCCAGCTTGACCGCAGAGGATGGCCAAACTGTAACCTTTGCCGCCTATGCAAGCAGATTCAGGAGTCGGCGGCCCACCTTCTTTTCTAGTCCTGCTACACCATCATAGTTTGGGGAATGATTAAATCATGGCTTGGCTTGCATGATATCCATCATACGGATTGGGGAGGCATGGGTTTCGTCGAAGAGTGGCGACGCAACAATGCTTCTAGGAGGAAACTTCTTATACCTTTGATGTCCTTAATGAACCTCCTGTAAAATCTGGCGTGACCAAGGAAACTTCTTATACCTTTGATGTCCTTGGGACATGGCATCTTTTCAATAGCATCGACCTTGGCTTTTGAGAAGTCCTTAATGAACCTCCTGTAAAATCCGGCGTGACCAAGGAAACTTCTTATACCTTTGATGTCCTTGGGACATGGCATCTTTTCAATAGCATCGACCTTGGCTTTATCAACTTCAATACCTCTTTCAGAAACTTTATGACCCAAGGCAATACCTTCATTAACCATAAAGTGGCACTTTTCCCAATTCAAGACAAGATTAGTTTCTTCATATCTCTGCAAAATTCGATCAAGATTGCTCAAGCAATCATCAAAAGAGGAACCATAGACGGAAAAATCGTCCATGAAAACCTCACAAATCTTTTCACAAAAGTCAGAGAATATAGCCATCATGCATCTTTGAAAGGTAGCAGCTGCATTACATAAACCAAAAGGCATACGTCTATAAGCAAAAGTACCAAAAGGGCATGTAAAAGTAGTCTTTGATTGATCTCTAGCCGACACAGGTATTTGAGAGAAACCAGAATAACCATCTAGAAAGCAATAGTGTGTATTTTTGCATAATCTTTCTAGCATTTGATCAATAAAAGGTAAGGGGTAATGATCTTTCTTAGTAGCTTTATTTAATTTGCGGAAATCAATTACCATCCTATAACCTGTGATAATTCTTCGTGGAATCAATTCATCTTTATCATTAGGAACAACAATAATACCTCCCTTCTTAGGGACACAATGGACAGGACTTACCCACTGACTATGAGCAACGGGATAAATTATACCTGCCTCCAGAAGCTTGAGTATTTCTTTTCTTACCACTTCTTTCATTTTAGGATTCAGACGTCGTTGAGGATCACGAACTGGTTTGGCATCTGCTTCCAAATTTATTTTATATTGACATAGAGTGGGACTAATGCCCTTAAGATCATCAAGAGTATATCCAATAGCAGCACGATGCTTCTTCAGAGTTTTCAATAATCTTTCTTCTTCATGCTCTGAAAGGTTAGCACTAATAATAACAGGATATATCTTCTTTTCATCAACATAAGCATATTTAAGATTATCAGGCAAAGGTTTAAGCTCAAACACGGGATCACCCTTGGGTGGAGGAGGATCCCCTAAAATTTCAACAGGCAAGTTGTGTTGCAGAATAGGTTCCTGTTTAAAGAATACTACATCTATTTCCTTTCTTTCATTCATGAACATATCATTTTCATGGTCTAGCAAATAGTGTTCTAAAGGATCACTAGGAGGTACGAAAATAGAAGCAAGACCAATAATTTCATCTTTACTAGGTAATTCTTCCTCACGATGTTGTTTACTAAATTTAGAGAAATTAAACTCATGAACCATATCATCCAAGACAATAGTAACAACATTCTTTTCGCAATCTATCCGAGCATTAACAGTGTTCAAAAAGGGTCTACCAAATATAATGGGACAAAAGCTATCTTGTGGAGAAGTAAGAACAAGAAAATCAGCAGGATATTTAGTTTTCCCACACAAGACTTCAACATCTCTAAAAATTCCAATTGGTGAAATAGTATCTCTATTGGCAAGTTTAATTGTGACATCAATACCTTCTAACTCAGCAGGTGAAATTTCATTCTTAATTTCTTCGTATAAAGTATGTGGTATAACACTAGCACTCGCACCCATATCACATAAGCCATGATAACAATGATCTCCTATTTTAACAAAAATAACAGGCACGCCTACCACAGATCTATGTTTATCTTTAGCATAAGGTTTAGCAATTCTAGCAGTTTCACCTTCGAACTGAATAACATGCCCATCAATATTATCAGACAAGAGATCTTTAACAATAGCAATATTAGGTTCTACTTTAACTTGCTCATTGGGTGTATAAGTTCTAATATTGCTTTTACGAACAACAGTTGAAGCTTTAGCATGATCCTTTACTCTAACAGGGAAAGGTGGTTTCTCAACATAAGAAGTAGGAACAATAGGATCATTATAAGTGACAGTCTTTTATTCAACTTTAATAGGTGCAGCCTACTTTTACTTCTATGGTAGGATGATATTTAAACCACTTCTCCTTAGGGAGATCAACATAAGTAGCAAAAGATTCACAGAAAGAAGCTACTATCTCAGAGTCAAGTCCATATTTAGTGCTAAACTTACGGAAAATATCGGTATCCATAAAAGATTTAACACAATCAAACTTAGGTGTCATACCCAACTCTTTACCTTCGTCGAGGTCCCAATCTTTAGAGTTGCGTTTAATTCTATCCAATAAATTCCATCTGAATTCAGTAGTCTTCATCATAAAAGAGCCAGCACAAGAAGTATCGAGCATGGTGCGATTGTTTTCAGAAAGCCGAGCATATAAGTTTTGCATAATTATTTCTCTCGGGAGCTCATGATTGGGGCATGAATATAACATTGATTTAAGTATCCCCCAAGATTGAGCGATGCTTTCTCCTTCACGAGGCCAGAAATTATATATATAATTGCGATCACGGTGAACAAGATGCATAGGGTAATACTTTTGATGAAATTCCAATTTCAATCTTTTATAGTCCCATGATCTCATATCATCACATAGCCTATACCATATCAATGTGTCTCCCTTTAAAGATAAAGGGAAGACCTTCCTCTTAGCAACATCACCGGGTATACCTGCAAGCTTAAATAATCCACAAACTTCATCCACATATATTAAGTGCTCGTCAGGATGCTTTGTTCCATCTCCTGTAAAAGGGTTAGCTAGCAGTTTTTCCATCATAGCCGAAGGAAATTCAAAAGGAATTTCATTTTCAATAGGTTCAGTAGGTTGAGGAGCAACTCTTTGCTCTACTGGACGGGGTGAAGATACCCCGAACAAGCCCCTCATAGAATTACTTTCCATAGTAACAAGTGACAGTAAATTTCAGCACACTATATAAATTTTTACTTACCAAATTCCACCTAGCAAAGGCGCTACACTCCCCAGCAACGGCGCCAGAAAAGAGTCTTGATGACCCACAAGTATAGGGGATCTATCGTAGTCCTTTCGATAAGTAAGAGTGTCGAACCCAACGAGGAGCAGAAGGAAATGATAAGCGGTTTTCAGTAAGGTATTCTCTGCAAGTACTGAAATAAGTGGTAACAGATAGTTTTGTGACAAGATAAATGGTAACGAGCAACAAGTAACAAAAGTAAATAAAGTGCAGCAAGATGGCCCAATCCTTTTGTAGCAAAGGACAAGCCGAAACAAACTCTTATAATAGGAAAAGCGCTCCTGAGGACACATGGGAATATCGCCAAGCTAGTTTTCATCACGTTCTTATGATTCGCGTTCGGTACTTTGATAATTTGATATGTGGGTGGACCGGTGCTTGGATGATGTTCTTACTTGAACAAGCATCCACTTATGATTAACCTCTATTGCAAGCATCCGCAACTACAACAAAAGTATTAAGGTAAACCTAACCATAGCATGAAACATATGGATCCAAATCAGCCCCTTACGAAGTAATGCATAAACTAGGGTTTAAGCTTCTGTCACTCTAGCAACCCATCATCTACTTATTACTTCCCAATGCCTTCCTCTAGGCCCAAATAATGGTGAAGTGTTATGTAGTCGACGTTCACATAACACCACTAGAGGCTAGACAACATACATCTTATCAAAATATCAAACGAATACCAAATTCACATGACTACTAATAGCAAGACTTCTCCCTTGTCCTCAGGAACAAACGTACTTACTCACAAAGCATATTCATGTTCATAATCAGAGGGGTAATAATATGCATATAGGATCTGAACATATGATCTTCCACCAAATAAACCAACTAGCATCAACTACAAGGAGTAATCAACACTACTAGCAACCTACTAGCACCAATCCCGGACTTTGAGACAAGAATTGGATACAAGAGATGAACTAGGGTTTGGAGATGAGATGGTGTTGGTGAAGATGTTGATGGAGATTGCCCTCTCCTGATGAGAGGAGCATTGGTGATGACGATGGTGATGATTTCCCCCTCCCAGAAGGAAGTATCCCCGGCAGAACAGCTCTGCCGGAGCTCTAGATTGGTTCCGCCAAGGTTCCGCCTCATGGCGGCGGAGTCTCGTCCCGAAAAGTTCCTTCTTATTTTTTTCTCATCGAAAGACTTCATATAGGAGAAGATGGGTGTCGGAGAGCCACCAGGGGGCCCACGAGGTAGGGGGGCGCGCCCCCCACCCTCGTGAGCAGGGTGTGGGCCCCCTGGCCTTCATCTTTGGTGAGGATTTTTCTTTATTTATTTTAAGATGTTCCGTGGAGTTTCACGACTTTTGGAGTTGCGCAGAATAGGTCTCTAATATTTGCTCCTTTTCCAGCCCAGAATTCCAGTTACCGGCATTCTCCCTCCTTATGTAAACCTTGTAAAATAAGAGAGAATGGCCATAAGTATTGTGACATAAAGTGAAATAACTATCCATAATGCAATAAATATCGATATAAAAGCATGATGCAAAATGGACGTATCAGTAAACCCAAACGCTTTGATCATCTCATCAAATCGAATGTTCCAACTCCGAGATGCTTGCACCAGTCCATAGATTGAGCGTTGGAGCTTGCACACCTTGTCAACATTCTTAGGATCGACAAAACTTTCCGGCTGCATCATATACAATTCTTCCTTAAGGAAACCATTAAATAATGTCGTTTTGACGTCCATTTTCCATATCTCATAATCATAGAATGCGGCAATTGCTACATGATTCGGACGGACTTCAGCTTTGCTACGGGTGAGAAAATCTCAACGTAGTCAACCCCTTGAACTTGTCGACAACCTTAGCAAAAAGCCGAGCCTTATAGATGGTCACATTACCATCCGCGTCTGTCTTCTTCTTAAAGATCCATTTATTTTCTATGGCTCGCCGATCATCGGGCAAGTCAGTCAAAGTCCATACTTCGTTTTCATACATGGATCCTATCTCGGATTTCATGGCTTCCAGCCATTTGTCGAAATCTGGGCCCGCCATCGCTTCTTCATAGTTCGAAGGTTCACCATTGTCTAACAACATGATTTCCAGGACAGGGTTGCCGTACCACTCTGGTGCGGAACGTGTCCTTGTGGACCTTCGAAGTTCGGTAGCAACTTGATCTGAAGTTTCATGATCATCATCATTAACTTCCTCCCTAGTCGGTGCAGGCACCTCAGGAACATTTTCTTGAGCTGCGCCACTCTCCGGTTCAAGAGGCAATACTTCATCAAGTTCTAATTTCCTCCCACTTACTTCTTTCGAGAGAAACTCTTTCTCTAGAAAGGATCCATTCTTGGCAACAAAGGTCTTGCCTTCGGATCTGAGGTAGAAGGTATACCCAATAGTTTCTTTAGGGTATCCTATGAAGACACATTTTTCCGATTTGGATTCGAGCTTTTCAGGTTGAAGTTTCTTGACATAAGCATCGCATCCCCAAACTTCCAGAAACGACAGCTTATGTTTCTCGCCAAACCACAATTCACACGGTGTCGTCTCAATGGATTTCGACGGAGCCCTATTTAAAGTGAATGCGGCAGTCTCTATAGCATAACCCCAAAATGACAGCGGTAGATCGGTAAGAGACATCATAGATCGTACCATATCCAATAGGGTGCGATACGATGTTCGGACACACCATTACGCTGTGGTGTTCCAGGCGGCGTGATTTGTGAAACTATTGCACATTTCCTTAAGGGCATGCCAAATTCATGACTCAAATATTCTCCCCCACGATCTGCTCGTAAGAACTTGATTTTCCTGTCACGTTGATTCTCAACCTCACTCTGAAATTCCTTGAACTTTTAAAAGGTCTCAGACTTGTGTTTCATTAAGTAGACATACCCATATCTACTTAAGTCATCAGTGAGGGTGAGGACATAACGATAGCCACCGCGAGCCTCAACGCTCATTGGACCGCACACGTCAGTATGTATGATTTCCAATAAGTTGGTTGCTCGCTCCATTGTTCCGGAGAACGGAGTCTTGGTCATTTTGCCCATGAGGCATGGTTCGCACATGTCAAATGATTCATAATCAAGAGACTCCAAAAGTCCATCTGCATGGAGTTTCTTCATGCATTTGACACCAATGTGACCAAGGCGGCAGTGCCACAAGTATGTGGGACTATCATTATCAACCTTACATCTTTTGGCATTCACACTATGAATATGTGTAACATCACGTTCGAGATTAAATAAGAATAAACCATTGACCAGCGGGGCATTACCATAAAACATGTCTCTCATATAAATAGAACAACCATCATTCTCAGATTTAAATGAGTAGCCATCTCGCATTAAACGAGATCCAGATACAATGTTCATGCTCAAAGCTGGTACTAAATAACAATTATTGAGGTTTAAAACTAATCCCATAGGTAAATGTAGAGGTAGCGTGTCGACGGCGATCACATCGACCTTGGAACCATTCCTGACGCGCATCGTCACCTCGTCCTTCGCCAGTCTCTGTTTATTCCGCAGTTCCTGTTTTGAGTTACAAATATGAGCAACTGTACCGGTATCAAATACCCAGGAGCTACTACGAGCGCTGGTTAGGTACACATCAATAACATGTATATCACATATACCTTTGGTATTGCCGGCCTTCTTATCCACTAAGTACTTGGGGCAGTTCCGCTTCCAGTGACCGTTTCCCTTGCAATAAAAGCACTCAGTCTCAGGCTTGGGTCCATTCTTTGCTTCTTCCCGGCAGCTTGCTTACCGGGCGCGGCAACTCCCTTGCCGTCCTTCTTGAAGTTCTTTTTACCCTTGCCTTTCTTGAACTTAGTGGTTTTATTCACCATCAACACTTGATGTTCCTTTTTGATTTTCACCTCCGCTGATTTCAGCATTGAATATACCTCGGGAATGGTCTTTTCCATCCCCTGCATATTGAAGTTCATCACAAAGCTCTTGTAGCTAGGTGGGAGCGACTGAAGGATTCTGTCAACGACCACATCATCCGGGAGATTAACTCACAGCTGAGACAAGCGTTTGTGCAACCCAGACATTTTGAGTATGTGCTCGCTGACAGAATTGTTCTCCTCCATCTTACAACTGTAGAACTTGTCGGAGACTTCATATCTCTCGACCTGGGCATGAGCTTGGAAAACTATTTTCAGCTCTTGGAACATCTCATATGCTTCGTGTTGCTCAAAACGCTTTTGGAGCCCCGATTCTAAGCTGTAAAGCATGCCGCACTGAACCAGGGAGTAATCATCACTACGCGTCTGCCAAGTGTTCATAACGTCTTGTTCTTCAGGGAAAACAGGTGCTTCACCTAGCGGTGCATCAAGGACATATGATTTCCTGGCAGCTATGAGGATAATCCTCAGGTTACGGACCCAGTCCGTGTAGTTGCTGCCATCGTCTTTCAGCTTGGTTTTCTCTAGGAACGCGTTGAAGTTGAGGGCAACATTAGCATGGGCCATTTGATCTACAAGACATATTGCAAAGATTTTTAGACTATGTTCATGATAATTAAGTTCATCTAATCAAATTATTAAATGAACTCCCACTCAGATAGACATCCCTCTAGTCATCTAAGTGATACATGATCCGAGTCAACTAGGCCGTGTCGGATCATCACGTGAGACGGACTAGTCATCATCGGTGAACATTTTCATGTTGATCGTATCTTCTATACGACTCATGTTCGACCTTTCGGTCTTCCGTGTTCCGAGGCCATGTCTGTACATGCTAGGCTCGTCAAGTCAACCTAAGTGTACTACGTGTGTAAATCTAGCTTACACCCGTTGTATGCGAACGTTAGAACCTATCACACCCGATCATCACGTGGTGCTTCGGAACAACGGACCTTAGCAACGGTGCATAGTTAGGGGGAACACTTTCTTGAAATTATTGCGAGGGATCATCTTATTTATGCTACCGTCGTTCTAAGCAAATAAGATGTAAAACATGATAAACATCACATGCAATCAAATAGTGACATGATATGGCCAATATCATTTTGCTCCTTTTGATCTCCATCTTCAGGGCGCCATGATCATCATAGTCACCGGCATGACACCATGACCTCCATCATCATGATCTCCATCATCGTGTCTTCATGAAGTTGTCTCGCCAACTATTACTTCTACTACTATGGCTAACGGTTAGCAATAAAGTAAAGTAACTACATGACATTTATGTTGACACGCATGTCATAAATAAATTAAGACAACTCCTATGGCTCCTGCCGGTTGTCATACTCATCGACATGGAAGTCGTGATTCCTATTACAAGAACATGATCAATCTCATACATCACATATATCATTCATCACATCCATTTGGCCATATCACATCACACGGCACATGCCACAAAAACAAGTTAGACGTCCTCTAATTGTTGTTGCAAGTTTTACGTGGCTGTTATAGGTTTCTAGCAAGAACGTTTCTTACCTACGCCAAAAACCACAACGTGATATGCCAATTTCTATTTACCCTTCATAAGGACCCTTTTCATCGAATCCGATCCGACTAAAGTGGGAGAGACAGACACCCGCTAGCCACCTTATGCAACTAGTGCATGTCAGTCGGTGGAACCAGTCTCACGTAAGCGTACGTGTAAGGTCGGTCCGGGCCGCTTCATCCCACGATGCCGCCGAATCAATATAAGACTAGTAACGGCAAGTAAATTGACAAAATCAACGCCCACAACAACTTGTGTTCTACTCGTGCATAGAAACTACGCATAGACCTAGCTCATGATGCCACTGTTGGGGATCGTAGCACAAATTTAAAATCTTGTAAGCATCACCAAGATCAATCTATAGAGTCATCTAGCAACGAGAGGGAGAGGAGTGCATCTACATACCCTTGTAGATCGCAAGCGGAAGCGTTCAAGAGAACAGGGTTGATGGAGTCATACTCGTCGTGATCCAAATCACCGATGACCGAGCACCGAACGGACGGCACCTCCGCGTTCAACACACATACGGTTGGGAGAGACGTCTCCTCCTTCTTGATCCAGCAAGGGAAGGAGAGGTTGATGGAGATCCAGCAGCATGACGGCGTGATGGTGGAAGTAGCGGGATCCCGGCAGGGCTTCGCCAAGCGCAAGCGGGGAGGAAGAGGTGTTACGGGAGGGAGGGAGGTGCCAGGGACTTGGGTGCGGCTGCCCTCCCTCCCCTCCACTATATATAGGGGGCCTGGGGGGCGCCGACCCCTAGAGATCCCATCTAATGGGGGGCGGCGGCCTAGGGGGTGGCTTGGCCCCCAAGCCAGGTCGAGGCGCCCCCACCCCCTTAGGGTTTTCAACCCTAGGCGCAAGGGAGGCCCAAGGGGGCGCACCAGCCCACCAGGGGCTGGTTCCCTTCCCACTTCAGCTCATGGGGCCCTCCGGGATAGGTGGCCCCACCCGGTGGACCCCCGGGACCCTTCCGGTGGTCCCGGTACAATACCGGTGACCGCCGAAACTTTCCCGGTGGCCGAAACTGGACTTCCTATATACAAATCTTTACCTACAGACCATTCCGGAACTCCTCGTGATGTCCGGGATCTCATCCGGGACTCCGAACAACTTTCGGGTTACCGCATACTAATATCTCTACAACCCTAGCGTCACCGAACCTTAAGTGTGTAGACCCTACGGGTTCGGGAACCATGCAGACATGACCGAGACAACTCTCCGGCCAATAACCAACAGCGGGATCTGGATACCCATGTTGGCTCCCACATGTTCCACGATGATCTCATCGGATGAGCCACGATGTCGAGGATTCAATCAATCACGTATTCAATTCCCTTTGTCAATCGGTACATTACTTGCCTGAGATTCGATCGTCGGTATCCCAATACCTCGTTCAATCTCGTTACCGGCAAGTCACTTTACTCGTTCCGCAACACATCATCACGTGACCAACCCTTAGTCACATTGAGCTCATTACGATGATGTCTTACCGAGTGGGCCCGGAGATACCTCTCCGTCATGCGGAGTGACAAATCCCAGTCTCGATTCGTGCCCACTCAACAGACACTTTCGGAGATACCCATAGTGCACCTTTATAGTCACCCAGTTCGTAGGCTCGTCATGGTCAAGTAACATGACCTCCAGAACTGGATTACCGTACCACTCTGGTGCAGATCTCACTCTGGTTTTACCTACGAGGTTCGGTAGTAACTTGATCTGAAGTTACATGATCATCATCATTGGCTTCCTCACTAATCGGTCTAGTAGTCACAGGAACAGATTTCTGTGATGAACTACTTTCCAATAAGGGAGCAGGTACAGTTACCTCATCAAGTTCTACTTTCCTCCCACTCACTTCTTTCGAGAGAAATTCCTTCTCTAGAAAGGATCCATTCAAAGCAACGAATATCTTGCCTTTGGATCTGTGATAGAAGGTGTACCCACCATTTTCTTTTGGGTATCCTATGAAGACGCACTTCTCCGATTTGGGTTTGAGCTTATCAGGTTGAAACTTTTTCACATAAGCATTGCAACCTCAAACTTTAAGAAACGACAGCTTAGGTTTCTTGCCAACCCATAGTTCATACGGTGTCGTTTCAACGGATTTAGATGGTGCCCTATTTAACGTGAATGCAGCTATCTCTAATGCATAACCCCAAAACGATAGTGGTAGATCGGTAAGAGACATCATAGATCGCACCATATCTAATAAAGTACGGTTATGACGTTCGGACACACCATTACATTGTGGTGTTCCAGGTGGCGTGAGTAGTGAAACTATTTCACATTGTTTTTAACTGAAGGCCAAACTCGTAACTCAAATACTCTTCTCCACGATCAGATCGGAGAAACTTTATTTTCTTGTTACGGTGATTTTTCTCTTCACTCTGAAATTCTTTGAACTTTTCAAATGTTTCAGACTTATGTTTCATCAAGTAGATATACTCATATCTGCTCTTATCATCTGTGAAGATCAAAAAATAATGATACCTGTCGCGAGCCTCAATATTCATCGGACCACATACATCAGTATGTATGATTTCCAACAAATCTGTTGCTCACTCCATTGTTCCGAAGAACAGAGTCTTAGTCATCTTGCCCATGAGGCATGGTTCGCAAGCATCAACTGATTCATAATCAAGTGATTCCAAAAGCCCATCAGCATGGAGTTTCTTCATGCGCTTTACACCAATATGACCTAAACAGCAGTGCCACAAATAAGTTGCACTATCATTATTAACTTTGCATCTTTTGGTTTCAATATTATGATTATGTGTATCACTACGATCGAGATCCAACGAACTATTTTCATTGGGTGTGTGACCATATAAGGTTTTATTCATGTAAACAGAACAACAATTTATTCTCTTACTTAAATGAATAATCGTATTACAATAAACATGATCAAATCATATTCATGCTCAATGCAAACACCAAATAACACTTATTTAGGTTCAACACTAATCCCGAAATTATAGGGAGTGTGCGATGATGATCATATCAATCTTGGAACCACTTCCAACACACATCGTCACTTCACCCTTAACTAGTCTCTGTTTATTCTGCAACTCCTGTTTCGAGTTACTAATCTTAGCAACTGAACTAGTATCAAATACTGAGGGGTTGCTATAAACACTAGTAAAGTACACATCAATAACATGTATATCAAATATACTTATGTTCACTTTGCCATCCTTCTTAGCCGCCAATCACTTGGGGTAGTTCCGCTTCCAGTGACCAGTCCCTTTGCAGTAGAAGCACTTAGTCTCAGGCTTAGTACCAGACTTGGGCTTCTTCACTTGAGTAGCAACTTGCTTGCTGTTCTTCTTGAAGTTCCCCTTCTTCCCTCTGCCCTTTTCTTGAAACTAGTGGTCTTGTCTACCATCAACACTTGATGTTTTTCTCGATTTCTACCTTCGTCAATTTCAGCATTACGAAGATCTTGGGAATCGTTTCCGTTATCCCTTGCATATCATAGTTCATCACGAAGTTCTACTAACTTGGTGATGGTGACTAGAGAATTATGTTAATCACTATTTTATCTGGAAGATTAACTCCCACTTGACTCAAGCAATTGTAGTACCCAGACAATCTGAGCACATGCTCACTAGTTGAGCGATTCTCCTCCATCTTTTAGCTATAGAACTTGTTGGAAACTTCATATCTCTCAACTCGGGTATTTGCTTTGAAATATTAACTTCAACTCCTGGAACAT
Organism: Triticum urartu; assembly: GCF_003073215.2. Classification (NCBI taxonomy): domain Eukaryota; kingdom Viridiplantae; phylum Streptophyta; class Magnoliopsida; order Poales; family Poaceae; genus Triticum; species Triticum urartu. The sequence goes on from NC_053026.1 coordinate 581,545,044, forward strand.
CTCATATGTTCCATGACGTTCAAAACGTCTTTGAAGTCCCGATTCTAAGTCGTTAAGCATGGTGCACTAAACTATCAAGTAGTCATCATATTGAGCTAGCCAAACATTCATAACGTCTGCATCTGCTCCTGCAATAGGTCTGTCACCTAGCGGTGCATCAAGGACATAATTCTTCTGTGCAACAATGAAAATAAACCTCAGATCACGGATCCAATCCGCATCATTGCTACTAACATTTTTCAACACAATTTTCTCTAGGAACATATCAAAATAAACACAGGGAAGCAACAACGTGAGCTATTGATCTACAACATAATTTGCAAAAAACTACCAGGACTAAGTTCATGATAAATTTAAAGTTCAATTAATCATATTACTTAAGAACTCCCACTTAGAAAGACATCCCTCTAATCTTCTAAGTGATCACGTGATCCAAATCAACTAAACCATGTCCGATCATCACGTGAGATGGAGTAGTTTCAATGGTGAACATCACTATGTTGATCATATCTACTATATGATTCATGCTCGACCTTTCGGTCTCCGTGTTCCGAGGCCATATCTGTATATGCTTGGCTCGTCAAGTATAACCTGAGTATTCCGAGTGTGCAACTGTTTTGCACCCGTTGTATTTGAACGTAGAGCCTATCACACCCGATCATCACGTGGTGTCTCAGCACGAAGAACTTTCGCAACGGTGCATACTGAGGGAGAACACTTCTTGAGAATTAGTGAGAGATCATCTTAAAATGCTACCGTCAAACTAAGCAAAATAAGATGTATAAAAAGATAAACATCATATGCAATCAAAATATGTGACATGATATGGCCATCATCATCTTGCGCCTTTGATCTCAATCTCTAAAGTACTGTCATGATCGCTATCGTCACCGGCATGACACCATGATCTCCATCATCTTGATCTATATCAATGTGTCATCACATGGTTGTCTCACCAACAATTGCTCTTGCAACTATTGCTATCGCATAGAGATAAAGTAAAGCAATTATTTGGCGCTTGCATCTTATGCAATAGAGAGATAACCATAAGGCTTTTGCCAGTTGCCGATAACTTCAACAAAACATGATCATCTCATGCAACAACTTATATCTCATCACGTCTTGACCATATCACATCACAACATGCCCTGCAAAAACAAGTTAGACGTCCTCTACTATGTTGTTGCAAGTTTTACGTGGCTGCTGCGGGCTTAAGCAAGAACCAATCTTACCTACGCATCAAAAACCACAACGATAGTTTGTCAAGTTGGTGTTATTTTAACCTTCGCAAGGACCGGGCGTAGTGTTGGAGAACGTAGTAATTTCAAAAAAAATTCCTACGCTCACGCAAGATCATGGTGATGCATAGCAACGAGAGGGGAGAGTGTGATCATTTACCCTTGTAGATCGACAACGGAAGCATTAGGTTGATGTAGTCGTACGTCTTCACGGTCCGACCGATCCAAGCACCGTTACTCCGGCACCTCCGAGTTCTTGGCACACGTTCAGCTCGATGAAGATCCCCGGGCTCCGATCCAGCAAAGCGTCGGGGAGGAGTTCCGTCAGCACGACGGCGTGGTGACGATCTTGATGTTCTACCGTCGCAGGGCTTCGCCTAAGCACCGCTACAATATGACCGAGGTGGAATATGGTGGAGGGGGGCACCACACACGGCTAAGGAACGATCACGAAGATCAACTTGTGTTCATGGGGTGCCCCTTGCCTCAGTATATAAAGGATGGAGGAGGAGGAGGCCGGCCAAGGCAATTGGTGCAGCCAGGATGTGGAGTCCTACTAGGACTCCAAGTCCTAGTAGGAGTCCACCAAGAGGGGAGGAAGGGAGAAGGAAGTGGAGAAGAAGGAAAGGTGGCCGGCCCCCTTTTCCCTAGTCTAATTCGGACTAGAGGGGAGGGGGGCGCAGCAGCCCCTTGGCCCTTTCTCCTCTTCCCACTAAAGCCCATCAAGGCCCATTGCTTCTCCCGTAACTACCCGGTACTCCGAAAAATACCCGAATCACTCGGAACCTTTCTGATGTCCGAATATAGTCATCCAATATATCGATCTTTACGTCTCGACCATTTCGAGACTCCTCGTCATGTCCCCGATCTCATCCGGGACTCCGAACTCCTTCGGTACATCAAAACTCATAAACTCATAATATAACTGTCATCGAAACCTTAAGCGTGCGGACCCTACGGTTCGAGAACAATGTAGACATGACCGAGACATGTCTCCAGTCAATAACCAATAGCGGAACTTGGATGCTCATATTGGCTCCTACATATTCTACGAAGATCTTTATCGGTCAGACCGCATAACAACATACGTTGTTCCCTTTGTCATCGGTATGTTACTTGCCCGAGATTCGATCGTCGGTATCTCAATACCTAGTTCAATCACGTTACCGGCAAGTCTCTTTACTCGTTCCGTAATACATCATCTCACAACTAACTCATTAGTTGCAATGCTTGCAAGGCTTATGTGATGTGCATTACCGAGAGGGCCCAGAGATACCTCTCCGACAATCGGAGTGACAAATCCTAATCTCAAAATACGCCAACCCAACAAGTACCTTCGGAGACACCTGTAGAGCACCTTTATAATCACCCAGTTACGTTGTGACGTTTGGTAGCACACAAAGTGTTCCTCCGGTAAACGGGAGTTGCATAATCTCATAGTCATAGGAACATGTATAAGTCATGAAGAAAGCAATAGCAAAAAACTAAACGATCAAGTGCTAAGCCAACGGAATGGGTCAAGTCAATCAGATCATTCATCTAATGATGTGATCCCATTAATCAAATAACAACTCTTTGTCTATGGTTAGGAAACATAACCATCTTTGATTAATGAGCTAGTCAAGTAGAGGCATACTAGTGACACTCTATTTGTCTATGTATTCACACATGTATTATGTTTCCGGTTAATACAATTCTAGCATGAATAATAAACATTTATCATGATATAAGGAAATAAATACTAACTTTATTATTGCCTCTAGGGCATATTTCCTTCACGTAGCCACACTCGGTTCAACTAAAGTTGGAGAAACTGACACCCGCCAGCCACCTGTGTGCAAAGCACGTCGGTAGAACTAGTCTCGCGTAAGCGTACGCGTAATGTCGGTCCGGGCCACTTCATCCAACAATACCGCCGAACCAAAGTATGACATGCTGGTAAGCAGTATGACTTATATCGCCCACAACTCACTTGTGTTCTACTCGTGCACAACATCAACACATAAAACCTAGGCTCGGATGCCACTGTTGGAGAACGTAGTAATTTCAAAATTTTCCTACGCACATGCAAGATCATGGTGATGCATAGCAACGAGAGGGGAGAGTGTTGTCTACGTACCCTCGTAGACCGGAAGCGGGAGCGTTATAACAACGTGGTTGATGTAGTCATACGTCTTCACGGCTCGACCGATCAAGCACCGAAACTACGGCACCTCCGAGTTCTAGCACACGTTCAGCTCGATGACGATCCCCAGACTCCGATCCAGCAAAGTGTCGGGGAAGAGTTCCGTCAGCACGATGGCGTGGTGACGATCTTGATGTTCTACCGTCGCAGGGCTTCGCCTAAGCACCGCTACAATATTATCGAGGAGTATGGTGGAAGGGGGCACCGCACACGGCTAAGAAAACGATCACGAGGATCAACTTGTGTGTCTATGGGGTGTCCCCCTGCCCCCGTATATAAAGGATCAAGGGGGAGGAGGCCGTCCCTAGGAGGGGCGCGCCAGGGAGTAGGATTCCTACTCCTAGTTGGAGTAGGTTTCCTCCTTTCCTAGTCCAACTAGGACAAGGGGGGAAAGGGAGGAAGAGGGGAAGGAAGGGAGAGAGGGGCCGCGCCCCAAACCCCTTGTCCAATTCGGACTGGGCTTGGGAGGGGCGCGCGCCACCTCCTGGTCCTTCCCACTAAGGCCCATTAAGGCCCATTGCTTCTTCCTCGTATTCCCGTAACTCCCCGGTACCTCCGAAAATACCCGAACCACTCGGAACCTTTCCGATGTCCGAATATAGTCGTCCAATATATCGATCTTTACGTCTCGACCATTTTGAGACTCCTCGTCATGTCCCTGATCTCATCCGGGACTCCGAACTCCTTCGGTACATCAAAACTCATAAACTCATAATATAACTGTCATCGAAACCTTAAGCGTGCGGACCCTACGGGTTCGAGAACAATGTAGACATGACCGAGACACGTCTCCGGTCAATAACCAATAGCGGAACTTGGATGCTCATATTGGCTCCCACATATTCTACGAAGATCTTTATCGGTCAGACCGCATAACAACATACGTTGTTCCCTTTGTCATCGGTATGTTACTTGCCCGAGATTGGATCGTCGGTATCTCTATACCTAGTTCAATCTTGTTACCGGCAAGTCTCTTTACTCGTTCCGTAATACATCATCTCGCAACTAACTCATTAGTTGCAATGCTTGCAAGGCTTATGTGATGTGCATTACCGAGAGGGCCCAGAGATACCTCTCCGACAATCGGAGTGACAAATCCTAATCTCGAAATACGCCAACCCAACATGTACCTTTGGAGACACCTGTAGAGCTCCTTTATAATCACCCAGTTACGTTGTGACGTTTGGTAGCATACAAAGTGTTCCTCCGGTAAACGGGAGTTGCATAATCTCATAGTCATAGGAACATGTATAAATCATGAAGAAAGCAATAGCAACATACTAAACGATCGAGTGCTAAGCTAACGGAATGGGTCAAGTCAATCACATCATTCTCCTAATGATGTGATCCTGTTAATCAAATAACAACTCTTTGTCTATGGTTAGGAAACATAACCATCTTTGATTAACGAGCTAGTCAAGTAGAGGCATACTAGTGACACTCTGTTTGTCTATGTATTCACACATGTATTATGTTTCCGGTTAATACAATTCTAGCATGAATAATAAACATTTATCATGAAATAAGGAAATAAATAATAACTTTATTATTGCCTCTAGGGCATATTTCCTTCATCTACTAAGTATTTATTAGGTCGGGTAAGACCATAATATGCTGTGAGATCCCGACACCATTTCCACTATCAAGAGCAAGATCAAGGATAATTAGAAATTTTGGATAATTAAGGTGTCCATTCCTGTGGGATATGTCCTCATGATTTGATCTGTGACAACACATATATTGTTTAATTTGACCTAATAGAGGCATCACCCTCTAATGTTAAGGTATATTTGTCCAGTGAGCTTAAAAACTTGTCAGGTGTCTGAATGTCGAAGTTTATTGTGGAGGTTTCTCCTTTGGATGGCAGGTGGGTACATGAAGAAAATAGATAAATAATACATGGAGGACACCAATTTTTTAAAGATTAATGCATGGGAAAAAGAGGAATATAAAACTGGTTTAATTAACTATATTTAGCAACCATCATACGAAATCTTCTACTAAACAATCACACGATAAGTTACACTGGCCATTATCGGAAAGTATTCTTACATATGATAAATTCATTATTTCTATGATCAATTTTCAAAAAAAAATCTACTATCCGGCTAACAAATTTTCTTGCAATTTTCACGGTGATTTTGCACAAGTTAAATATGTCCAGCTCAAAATAAAATTCCTTTCAGTAAATTAAACCTTTTATTCTTGTTTATCTTCATTTGCATTGAAGTGCCAATGGCTGCTCAATTTAATTTAAACAATGTATTCTCGTTTCACCCCCGTATTTACCATATAGGACCAACATTCCCCCATCTATACATTTGTGCCTCATCTTAAAGACCCAATACGATCACATAAGTTTGTCTATCCTAAAATAGGAAAAGATACATATCTCACACATTGTAACTAGAAACTTTTAAATAAATCCCCAAATACAGAACCATAATAGTAGTTATGACAAGATGTTTTTAGTTTTAGCTATGAATTATAAATTAAAATTAAAATGAATGTTACGAAAATGGCATAATTACACATACAATTCATATACTTTCTAGTACATACAAACTCAAAGTTAATATTTCAATTTATGTGACAAGATCTAATATTACAAATTTCACATATTTGTTACAAAGTTCTAATTTACATCAAATTAGTATTAATAAAAATTTGGCATACAAGTTTTTTATGTAGAAGCCCTCTGTGATAGAATCCCCCTCCGATAGGTTGCCAGAAAAGGTCTTTAGATGGGATCTCACGGGTACAGAAGGTTGTGGCGATGGAAAAGTGTTTTCGTGAATGCCTCTGGTGGTTTGGGGATATATAGGCGAAAGAATTGGGTCAGGAGGTGCATGAGGGGCCCACAAGAGTGGGGGAGCGCCCTCCGTCCTTGTGGCCGCCTCGTGGCTCCTCCGACTTCATCTCCAAATCTCCTGGTTGTTTTCTGGTCCAAGAAAAGTCATCGCGGAGGTTTTATTCAATTTGAACTCCATTTGGTATTCCTTTTCTGCGAAAGTCAAAAACAAGGGAAAAAACAGGAACTGACACTGGGCTCTGAGTTAATAGGTTAGTCCCCAAAATAATATAAAATAGCATATAAATACATATAAAGCATCCAAAACAAATAATATAATAGCATAAAACAATCAAAAATTATAGATACGTTGGAGACGTATCAAGCATCCCCAAGCTTAATTTCTACTCGTCCTCGAGTAGGTAAATAATAAAAACAGAATTTTTGAAGTGGAATGCTACCTAACATATTTATCCATGTAATTTTTTTTATTGTGGCATGAATGTTCAGATCCGTAAGATTCAAAACAAAAGTTTAATATTGACATAAAAACAATAATACTTCAAGCATACTAACAAGCAATTATGTCTTCTCAAAATAACATGGCCAAAGAAAGTTTATCCCTACAAAATCTTATAGTCTGGCTATGCTCCATCTTCATCACACAAAATATTCAAATCATGCACACCCCCGATGACAAGCCAAGCAATTGTTTCATACTTTTGATGTTCTCAAACTTTTTTAATTTTCACGCAATACATGAGCGTGAGCCATGGACATAACACTATAGGTGAAATAGAAGGTGGTTGTGGATAAGACAAAAAGAAAGAGATAGTCTCACATCAACTAGGCGTATCAACGGGCTATGAAGATCTCAAAACAATCATAAGGAATCAAACTTCTCATAGTATTCAATGCACTTTATATGAAAGTTTTCATTATATATTAGGACTAAATTTATAACCAAGGTAAATTACCATGTTGTTTAAAGACTCTCAAAATAATATAAGTGAAGCATAAGAGTTCATCAATTTCTATATAATAAAACCACCGTCGTGCTCTAAAAAGATATAATTGAAGCACTAGAGCAAAAATGCCTAGCTCAAAAGATATAAGTGAAGCACATAAAGCATTCTAATAAATCACGATTTATGTGTGTCCCTCTCAAAAGGTGTGTGCAGCAAAGATGATTGTGACAATTTAAAAAACAAAGACTTAAATCATACAAGACGCTCCAAGCAAAACACATATCATGTGATGAATAAAAATATAACCTCAAGTAAAATTACCGATAGACAAAAACAAAAGAAAGGATGCCTCAGACCAAGCTCAAGCATCTGATGGGCTATTGTTTTGCAGTTGCAAAGTGTCGAGTGCTCCTCTAAAAAAGACCGACTTACCCAAATTAGTGCAAGTTGATTTTGATTGTAAGAAAAAAAAAGTGACTTAATAAAATTGATGCAAGTCTATATTTTTCTAGGCGACTTGTTCCGAGTCGGTCAAGAAAAATGTAGTAAGAAAATTTCGGAGATGAGACAACGTCCAAACGCCGCGACCGCGCCGAGAGAGAAGGTTAGCACGCTAGACCGAATAGTATAAGGGTCAATTTCAGTTTGAGCTTGGCCTCATCGGATTCCACGACAACTCTCCATTACTATGGCTGCTCGCCAAAGCTCCCAAGGCGTCACACTTTAATCACTTGCGCAGTTCCCCATGCGTGCGTACGTGCTTAAATACCAATCCGCAAGCGGTCGCCAGCACCCCGTAGTACGTAGCCTGGCCCCTTGGACTCCCTCCACCTCAACTATGTACTACGACATCGAGATCAAGCTCGCCGTGGACAGGTCGAGGAACCGCGTGCTGTTCGCCAAAGCCGGCTCCGACTTCGTCGACGTCCTCCTCTCCTTCCTCACGCTGCCGCTCTCCGCCCTCCAGTCCTGCGCACCATCTCCGGGGTGCCTCTCCAACCTCTGCAACAGCGTCGACCTCCTCAGGAACAGCGGTCTGCTCGAGGTCGAGGCCTGCCATGGCAAGCTTCTCACGCCTGCCCACACCGACGAGTTCGAGTACGTATATATATGATCTATAAGTCTGATTTTTCCTCAAAAAGAATTATCCAACTGTGATTTCAGTTATTCTTCTTGATTTACTTGACTAAATCGATCTCATTTGCCAGGGACTGTAAGTCAGCTAGCAAGTACTGCAACAGAGATCCTACTCCGGCCTGCAACCCCCCCCCCCCCCCCCCCCCCCCCCCCCCCCCCCCCCCCCCCCCCCCCCCCTTTCGAAGTGTTGCTTAGTTATGGCTAGAGCCTTGCATGTCTACGAAGAGTTCAGAAAAGAGGCGTTTGTACGTGGCACCGGACGGTTTGCGATCAGTGATGACATGACAATCAAGCCAGCATCTACCAGAGTCATACAGTGGCTGCCTCAGGCGTTCGGTTCTAATGGAATCGCCCATGGCTTTGAGGAGCTCAAAGTGACCGTCAGCTGGTCTACCGTAAGATGATAAATTTAGTTACTAGCTACTCTATACCAAACTATTGCCATCGGACTGAGTAGATCCCTTTTTTTGTCTAACATCTGGACTTGGTTACGATTTAGGTTTTATTCATGTTGAAGGCCTTCCTTTCTTCAGATACCATACTCACTGACGCATTTCTATCAAATGAATCTGATACCAAGGCTGCTCATGGCAGTACTATGAAGGAGCAGAGCATCAGTCAGAAAGTTCTACTGCCGATCAAGATTCTGCAGGTTCTTCACCAGAAACCAAGATCAAGGTTTTCTACGACACCTGTGAAAAGGAGGTCGTGTATGCTGAATGTAACAGCGAGTTCGTGGACCTGCTCCTGGGTTTCTTAACCTACCCTATCAGCTGTGTGATCAAGCACACAGGAGCCGGGCCTTACCATCTTGGCAGGTGCTTCCAAAATCTCTATAGTGGCGTTGCAGATCTCGCCAATGCTGGGTGCTTCAAAGGTGGTCTCCCCAGTGTGATGTTACTGGATCCAAGCATTATGCCGTTTAACATTTTGAGCAACATCATGTCTGGTCGGTGCTGACCGCTTGACTGCCGGTGTCGGAAGGACACGATGCCAGAGCTAGCACGCTACTGCTTCCACCCTGAGATTGTCAAGGATCGGAGGTATGTCATAGGGGATGATCTACTTATTTATCAGGCCACTGCCATGTCCATGATGAAGTACTGGTCTGGGAGGTACAAGGACATGGTAATGGAGATGGACATTACTGTCGGCAAGCAGGAGGTAATCTAGCTTGTGAATTGATTAAATTCCCTTTTGTTGGGGTTTTTTTGCCAATGATTTTCGCTGTTCTTGCAGGCTGTTGCGCTGCTGCGAGCCGCGCTTACTTCGAAGAATGCACTGACCGAAGTGTTCATTGACAAGCTGGAGAAAGAGTCCCTTCTACAGAAGATCAAGGATATTTGCCAAGATCCCCTTGGGCAAGACCATAACCGTGGAGGTCACGAGATCCGACACCATTGCCACCGTCAAGAGCAAGATCAAGGAGAAGGCGTCCATTCCTGCAGGGTATCGTCATGAATTGGTCTACGGTAGCAGATATCTTAAAGACATGTCAACCGTTGCTGATTACAATCTTGTCAAAGAATGTACCATCACCAGCGAATTTTTCAGGAAGTGATAATGCGGTCGGCTTGCTGTTGTTTAGTTCTGGTAGTTGTTATTTTGGCTTTATTTAAGTGAGTCCCGTGCTCTCCTGTAATGGTCTGTCTGTCTGTCTGTCCAATCTGCTCAGAAACTTAACTTTCGCGGAGGCTTCTCCTTGGAATGGAAGTTGGACATGGAGAAAAGAGCTGAAATTATACTCCTTGGAACGAAAGTATTGAGCATGTGAGTTCCAGTTGCCTTTTTCTGAATTTTGTTTCTCATAAGCGAAATCGAAGGGCAAAAGCATACAAGACAACTCTGCACGAGCAATTTTGAAAGATTACATATGTTCAATTCAACAGAGCGAATAGATTCTTTCGGAAAGAAAAAGGAAAACAGAGTGATCAGCTTTCGATCAAGCGTCAACAACTGTAGCATACAACACTTCCAAATTTACCGGACAAATCGCAGCCCATGCATTGCATGCATGCAGATCTACACCCTATAGCCTACAATTCTGTTGAGTCCCTGCGTTTCACGATCGACCATGGCAGCGCCGGCTTCGAGGCGCGCGCGCACGCGCTCGTCCGCGAGCAGCTCCGGCGTGAATTCATTCCTCCAGCCGGCGCACCACGCGACGGCCTGGCGGACCGCAGCCAGTGGAGCAGCGCCTCTTCCCATCGGTGGAAGAACTCAGCTTCAAGGATGGTCACCATGGCTCCCACCCCATCACCGTGCTGAACGAGCAGTCCATCTGCTTCGGCGGCGTGATCCTCAGCTCCCGCAGCTGCCGTGCGAGCCTCGGCAGGATGTGACGCCGGGCAAAGGCGTCCCATTGCATCGGGTGAAGGTACTTTTTCAAAGACGAGACGATGTGGTGGTGATCGGCGTGGTTGATGATCTTGCTCTCCACCGTGTCGTAGAGGCTGTCCGGCAAGTGCCCGACGAGGGGGATCCACGGGCGTAGCAGTGCTGGCAGTTCGGGTTCCACAGCGGCTCCCACTCCCGCGCGTCAGCGGCCATCCTCGGCCTGATCACCTCCTCGACGATGTAGCGTATGGTGGCAGGAGGCAGCGACGCTTTCCACGTCCCCGGCGTGCGCTCCCCTTCGAACACCTTCGCCGACTCGACGACCGCCGCCAGCGCGCCCGCCGTTTCCGCGCTACCATCCCCTTGGAGTTCGAGCGAATGCAGCAGGGCGAGGGTCTTGTCGAAGCACTCACGTTCAAGGGACAGCACTCGTGAAAGGTTCCGCCACCGGCGGGACCACTCGTCTTCGACCACCGGCGGCGTGTTCTGCAGCCCGTTGTCGTGCGGTGTGTCGTCATGGCCGATCCCGACGTTCCGGCGCGGCAGTGCCACGGGCTCTAAGTGGGCGATGATCCCTTGCCGCTAGGGCTGCAAACGAGTCGAGCTCGATCGAGTTGGAGTTGGCTCAGCTCAACTCATATGAAAATTCAAGCGAGCTCATATTAAGTGAAGCTCGTGATCGAGCTGTAGAACATGACTCGTGCTTAGCTTGTAACGATCTCGAGCTAATTTCGAGCTAAATGAGATGGTAAAAATTATAAATCTATGAATGAAAAATAAAAAAATAAGGTGAATATGCTGGGAACCTTTGCCAAAAATATAGGATATTTAACACATAGTCTGTCATAATTAGTCTTCAATCTTCTCTACAGTTAATAAGTTTCCATGTTTGTTGGTAAATAAAATGAAGAAAAATTATGGACAACATATATTAATAAATTATCTTAATTCCATTTAATATATGGCATGATCATTTAATATAATGATATTCTGTCGAGCTATCGAGCTGAAATCGAGCGAGCCAACATTGGCTCAAAATCAGCTCGTTTTTCTATCGAGCTACATAAAATGTTCAAACTCAGCTTGTTTATTTTCAAGTCGATCTCCAGTCGAGTCAAAAAACGAGTCAATCTCGAGCGGCTCATGAGCCTCGAGCTTTTCTTGCATCCCTACTTGCCGCTGCCCGCCCAGGCCGGAGCCCTCCCGGTAGTTCCACTGCCGCATCATCCTTGCCACCGCCTCGGTGGTGACCGCCAGGCTCCCGGGCATGTGAGACGGGTACGTGACTTGGCCTCCAGCATCGCCATCACCGCGCCGGCCAAACGATCGAGCTCTTGCAAACACTATACGTACTACGTATATATCACGGACGCGTCTAGTGGGCGGCCGCCCACCCTGGGATCGCTAGCCAGCGGCCACCCGAAAAAGGAAACCACCTGGTCCCCCCTCGAGCGAAAGAGGAAACAGTCCCCCGCTCGCCCACGTGGTCCACCTGGTCCCCGCCCGTCGAAGCAAAAAAGGCAACTGCCCCGCCCGCCAGCTGGCCGCGGGATCACGTGCACCCTCCTCGCCAAACCATGCCCCGCGGGATCACGTGCACCCTCCTCACCAAACTGCGCCCTGGCTATCTTCTTCTTCCTCACGAAAGAAGGAGGATCTGCCCAGGTTGCAGAATCCACGCCATCGCTCGCCCCCACGCCTCAGCCCCACCGACGCTGCCTTCTTCTTCTTCTGCACGCTAGAAACAGATCCAAACGCAATCGCCCCCAGCCCTTCTTCCTCCTCCTACACAGCCGCCATGGGAGCCCCAAAGTAGAAGGAGCTGCTTCCAGATCTAAAGGGCAGGGTGGTCAGAGCCATACCAGGCAGTAAGATCGAGCAGGTAAGCCCTCTCTCCACTTCATTTCCCCCTTCTCCATGGATCCATGGAGAATCTGCTTCAAAAAAGAGGTGAATCTGGCACATCACACCAAATGTTAAGGACAGGAGATGTTAAACATGCTGGATGTGTTAAACATGCCAAAAACTACCACCTGGATGTGTTAAAACAAGCCAACTAAAAACGAGTTCTCTGGCCAACTAAAACATGATTAAAGCCAACTTCTAGTTATTGTTTGCAAAATGAACAAAAAATTGACTGCCCAATGCTTTGTTGAACATGTGCAATGAAAAATTCATAAATGTGCAACTGAACATGCATCCCAGCCAACTGAACATGTATCCTGGCCAACTAAACATGTATTCTGCCAACTAAACATATATTTGGCAATACATGTTTCTGAGTGAACACTTTGGAAAAAATGTAGTATATGTGGAAATAAAAAACATGTTTTCTGGCCAACTAAACATGCATGTTGGCCAAAAACTGATGACCAACTAAGACATATATTCTAGGCAACTAAGACATCTATTCTAGCCAACTGAATGCATTAACTGTCCAACTGAACATGCATGTTGGCCACAAACTGAAAAAATGCAACCTGGCCAGCTGAGACATCTATTCTAGCCAACTAAAAGCATTGAATGTCCAACTGAATATGTATGCTGGCCAAGTGGAAATCCTGGAAATTGAGACATCTATTCTAGCGAAAACCAGAAATCTATAGTGCAACAGGAAAAACATAGGAACTTTTGTCCATGGCTAATGAAGCCACAAACCATATTAACATATTCACACACGTAATCTTGTCCCACGCATATATTCTGGTCCCACACCTATTGCAAACCATATTAATATGTTCAAATATACCAGATCTAGAACCATATTAACTATAATCTGTCCTCCAATTCTTCTTTCTTCTTTCACCTGGATTTCCCTTCTCAAATGTAGCATCCAATTATGTGCAGAAAAATCTGAAAAGAGCTCCTTGCGAAACGGAAACCTACAGATCATTGCAACAAAACAAAAAGGGAGAAGGTAAGAAAAACTCTGTAGCAAAAAGAAGTCATGCTCTTGCCAGTTATTTACTGCAAACTGTGCAACTAACATAACAAGTCTGTGCAAACAAAAAAATTCATAACTGTTATAATAAAAGATTATGATATGGTCATGTTGCTTTTAGGTTGTTTGAAACACAGTTTTTCTATGGTTACCAACTGATGACATCAATTTCTTCTTTTTTTTATATGTGCAGGGAGTGTGTGGCAGCATCCAAAAACAAAGGGAAAAAATGCTTGATCTCAATGAGTTGCCTCCAGATCTCAATGAGCTTCCTCATGATATGGATCAGCAGCAACCCAGCATACAACAAGGAAACTGTACAGAAAATGGTCGATCTGTTTACTACACGCAGGCAAGTCGTGATGGTAACCCTACGGGCCATGACAATGTGGCAGGCCAGTCATCAGCCCGTGGTGCCCCTGTAGTGGTGTCTTTGCAGTTAGAGAGCCATACGCTTGATGACACAGGAACCGAGGCAAATGTTCCTGGTCCAACCAGGACTGAGCTAGGAGCTCGGGCTGTTGACGGAGCTGTGCAAGTAGAAGAAGGAGAGGATGAGGCTGGTTCTCAACCTATGGAACCCTATGTTGGCATGAGGTTTGACAGCCTTCAAATTGCTAAGGATCACTACAACAGTTACGCACTACGGATGGGTTTCTCTATCAAGACGAACACCTCTAGACGGACACACCGCACCAATGAATTGATAAAACAACAGTTTTGCTGCAACAAGTTCAAGAAGCCCAAAGCTGATGATGGAGGAGCTGAGACTCCTCCTTACCTGGACCCTATTCCAGATCCAACATCTGTTAACAGTGATGAGGAGATGGAAGAAGAACCTCCAATATTTGCTGAAGAGGAGGCTGGTACTAGTAAGAAGAAGAAGAAGCGCAAACGCGAGACAATAAAGCAGACTGAATGCAAGGCGAAAATGTTGGTGAAGCTGATAGATGGGCGATGGGAGGTGACGCACTTTGTTCGTGACCACAATCATCCGCTCGTGAACAAACCTTCATTGTCCAAATACTTGAGATCCCACCAAGGCATCTCACCTGATGAAAAGGAGTTTCTGCGCATCTTGTATAACTGCAACTTGACTACAGGTGTGGTGTTTTTCTATATCCCTTGAAGAATTAAGTTTCCCTCTAGGCAGTCCAGTGTGCAACTGTTATGGTACTACTGTGCAACTGAAATGGCTTAACTATGCAACTGCTGTCCAATTTCCCATGCTTTTTATATTTCACTTTTGGTGCTTCTTGTGCAACTAGATTGTCTTTACTGTGCAAATACACAATGTCCTGTATGCAAAAACTGCAAAGTGTTTTTAAAAAGGTGCAGCTAGGTGTCCATTTCCTGTGATTATCTTCTGTGCCAACACGTGTCCTATTACTTTGCAGCTGGATGTGCGCATTTGTGCAACTAAAAAAAGGATATACTGTTTGTTTTTGTATTATGCAGGACGAATGATGCATGTAATGGCAGAGTTCTATGGATCTGAGATGATGGTGCCGTTCGGACCAAAGGCAATAACAAATCTTTGTACAAGTTTCCGTAGAGATGACACAAAAGAGGGTGATCTGATTGAGACAATTGCGCACTTCAAGGATATACAAAAAACCGATCCAGACTTCTTCTATAAGGTGAAATATGATGAAGAGGACAGAGTTGTCAACATATTTTGGGTGGACGGCTTAGCTCGAAAAGCTTATGCGGAGGTGTACCACGATTGCATATCGTTTCACACCACCTACATGACCAACTTGTACAATATGCCGTTCGCGCCCTTCATAGGAATAAACCGACATGGCCAATCTTTCATGCTGGGTTGCGCGTTTGTGAGGCAGGAGTTGGCATCGAGCTTTGATTGGGTCTTTGGAGCATTCCTAGAGGCTATGGATGGCAAACCTCCTGACAACTTCATCACCGATCAGGATGGTGCGATGAGGCAGTCAATACAGAGCATCTTTCCAACCACCGTGCACCGTTGTTGTCGATGGCACATCATGAAAAAGGCTCAGGAAAAGGTTGGTTGGTTGCTGTGCCGGAATCCAGGACTCTCTGATGATTTCAACAAGTGTGTTGACTTCAGCTTCACTATAGACGAGTTTGAACAGAATTGGGCTGGGTTAATGATGAAGTATGAGGCTATGGCACACACGCACTTTGAGAAGTTGTACGAATACAGGTCAACTTGGGTGCCGTGCTACTTCAAACACAGGTTCTTTCCCTTCCTCCAGTCTACACAGCGTAGTGAGGGGTTCAACGCCGTCCTCAAAAGATATGTGAACCCACACAACTCAATGCTGAACTTCGTCAAGAAATATGAAAAAATACAGAACCACATCCTTGCCAAGGAAGGCTGCAATGATTACAGGACGCAACACCTTGAGATTGAGTTGTGGTCCAACTTCCCAATAGAGAAGCAAGCTTACAAAACCTATACTAGAGACCTTTACCGCAAGTTTAGAGAAGAGTTTGAGCTGATTGGACGTTATAATGCATTCCAAGTTGGTGCTGATGCGTTTGAGCTCAGACCGAACCAGGAATTTGTTGCGAAATATGGTTCTCGAAACTACTTGGTGCAGGCAAGGGTGGAGGAGGGTTCCTATTTGTGTGAGTGTTGTAAAATGGACAAGGACGGCATCCTCTGTTGCCACATCCTCAAGGTGTTCACCCATGTTGGCGTTGATGTCATACCGGAAAGGTACCTGCTAAGACGGTGGACACCTACTGCTGTACCTAGTGCGCCAGGGACTGGTTATGAGCAACCGGATGAAATGCCTCCTCAATCAAAGAAGCAGATAAGGGAGAGGAACATGATATACGATTTTCGGAAACTAGCAAAGCTATTGTATACAAGCATATGCGTGCAGCACGTACCGAGATCGGCCACCTGAACAAGTCCAAGAAAAAGAAAAAACCGACTGCTGCAACGGGGCCATCAGATGATGGCAACCCTCGAGGACCTCCTCCACCTCCAGGCAGCAATCAGGGGGCTCATCATCCAGGTAATTACCTGCCCCAACTCCTGATCTAAATAGGTGTGTAACTTCAGTTGCACACATCATTGTGCCTAGTTGCACACACCATGGTAGCCACTTGGACAGAACATACTGCCTAGTTGCGCACGCTGTGTTAGTTCAAGCATCAAGATAACACAGCTAACTTATTTTTCCAGTTATGCATATATGTGATGTCAACCCTCAAGGACCTCCTCCCCCTCCTGGCTGTACACGGCATCCTCCGCCACCTCCTCCCCCGCATGCTCCTCCCAATGGCCCTACAGGCAGCACTCAGGGGGCTCGTCGTCTAGGTAATTACCTACCCCCAACTCCCCATCAAACTAGGTCTGTAACTCCAATTGCACACATCATGGTGCTCAGTTGCACCGAACAGGCTACCTTGTTGCGCATGCTGTGTTAGTTCGAGCATCAAAAAGATAAACACAACTGACTTGTTTGTCCTGTTCTGCCTATAGGTGATGCCAACCCTCAAAGACCTCCTCCCCCGCCAGGCCCAACTAGCAGTGCCCTTTGTGCTACTCCCAATGGACCTACAGGCAGGACTCAAGGGGCTCATAACCCAGGTTAGTACCTTCACCGACTCCAAAACAAAAACTAGGGTGAGTGACTTTAGTTGCACATATCATAGTGCCCAGTTGAACAGAAACATGCTGCCTAGTTGCGTGCGCTGTGTTAGTTTGAGGATCAAGCTAAAAATCTAACTTGTTTTTCATGTTCTGCCCATAGGCGACTACAATCCAAGTACCATGACAGGCCGTGCTACTGCAGGTGTTTTTTTCAACTTAACTTGCACACAGCAACCAGTTAGTTGCACAAAATGTACTGTGTGGTTGCACAGAACATCAGTGCTGGTTGCACAATAAAACAAAAATACTAAACTTTTTATATGATTATTACACAGGTGATCGTGACGGTCCTACTGCCCCGTTGGAGGCTGCATCCCTTGCACAAGCTTCTGATGATTTTGTGCCCAGGGATCCTCCAAGGTCTACTACAAAGGGTAGGGCAAAGAGTCGACGGTACAAATCGGCGCTGGAGCTACACCCAAAGAAGAAAAACAAATGCAGCCAGTGCCAATCTACAGAGCACACTGCTGGTGTGTGTCCACAGAGGCTCCTGTGATTCTGTTTCCTCATTTGTAACTTTGGAACAAAAAAGGAAATAATGATGTTTTTTTAGCAATGTTGGGACCAAGTGGACACATTCAGCATCTATGATTCCTCTTTATCTAATTTATGCTGCTTGAATTAGTTCATGCACTGTGTAAAAAGTTGCTATTTGTGCCTTTGTTGGCAACTGGTTAAATATTTAGTTGTTGAACAATTGTATATCCAGTGCTCCTAATGTATCAACAAAAGTGATGATATTGAGTTGCAAACGCAATTACTAGTAGTGTGCAACTACAAAATCTGCTTAAAAATTGTACAAACCAGCAACTTCCTCCATGGAGCAGAAAAAAAGAAAAATAGTACTGACCTACTCCTTGTCGTATCTCAGCAACTTCCTCCATCCATGGGGCGGTGTTGTGCACGCTGGTGACCCAATCATACGTCAGCTTCTTCCTGATGTTGAGTACTTCCTTGGGGTCATAGTTGGGCAGTTGGCTACCATTCCACTCGGTGGCGTTAAGCAGTGCGAACAACCCACACTCATTATTGCAAAAAATGGGCAAAAAAAATTGTCACATAAAATTAAAACCAAATAATTGGGTCAACTACTTATGTCCTACTGTGCAACTGCTTGTGTTCTACTGCAACTCATTATGTGCCACTGTGCAACTACTTATGCGCCACTCTACAACTAGCTAGATAATCCATTAGAAACTCATAAAAATGATAAAACAGATTGAAGACTAGTACTGTGTCTAAAAAATATACTAAAGATTGCACATGTAGAAAAATTTAAAAACAACAAAATGATTGTATTTGATTGAGAAGGAATGAAATGCTTATTGTCTTACTTGCCAAGCTGCTTTGGTACGTCAATGTCAATAATCTGGAAGTGCTCGATGCTGAACTTTGGGTAATGCTTCCTCCATAGCTGGCGTACTGCCCCCGCAATGGTAGAGGCGTTGTTCATCAGCTCAATGTTGTCTAGCGTCCTGCTTGAATCAAGAACTTCGAAGCGTCCGTCCCTCAAGTTGACACTAAAGACCCAATAACGCCTCCCTCCGTCCTTATCGGTTACATCTGCGCACTCGAGCACTGGCAGCATGACCTGCAAGCGTGAACGATTTCAGACACAAATACAAGATGTAGCTAAGAAAAAACAGTAAAAGACTTGGTCAAGTTAAAAACGGGTTGCAACAAGTATCTGCCAACTAACAGATGTGTCATGTGCAACTGGACATGCTGTGGGTGCCAACTAAAAAAAGATTGATGATGTGGGCACAACACTCACCAAGTCTTTCTTGTCGAGACGGTTCTTGTAATCAAACTTCTTGTTCATCTCATTCACATTGTGGATCCCTTGCTGTAATTTTATCTGCAGAGATTATAAAACATGGCTTAAAACTCCTTAGTAGGTGAAAGGCCTCCCTCAAATGGTCAACGAAAAAGTGCTACAGAACAAAGATGAGGGTAAAAAGAAGGTTTTGGAAAAACTTACAGAAAACCTCAGTGGCATAACAACCTTCTTTGACCCTTCTGGTAAGTTATCCATTATGTGTAAGATTCCAGTCTCAATAACAATTTTTGACAACCATTGAACCGGCTTCATCGAATCAACTAACTCCTTTAAAGAAATGTAGAAAGCACCATACCTGATTATCTCAAGGCTGATTTTTTTTTGAAAGCAATAAAAAGACAAGTTAGCTCGAAGGGTCACAGCAGCAAAAAAATGTGCATGAAAATGAAAAAAGAACAGTGTGCAACTAAAATCCCTGTTCTGTGCAACATACTATGCTTTCTATGCAACTAAGTGGCTGGTACTATGCAATTGAAAAAGATATGTATGTAGGCTGTGGGGAGTTAGTTTACCTGGTAGCTCCATCATCTGCTCCTTTGTGATGCCTGACCCAATACAAGAGGGCAGCGTAAAGCTTCTTCACTACCTCATTGGTGCTGAAAGTCTTGTTCTTGTTGTAGTCGATGAATGGAGACCTTTGAGATGCTGCGGGCCTTCTTACCCTCCTCTGTCTTCGTGCAAGAGGTGGCCCCGAAGAACTGCTCATGCCAACTTCTGGTTCTGCGCATATCGGGGTGTGGCAATTCTCTAGTGAACCAACATCTAGTTCTTGAGCTATTGCCTTGCCAGCATCAGCAGCATCACATCCTTCATTCACAGCTGCTGGGTCTAACTCACACTCATCGATGCTGATCACACCGGCTTCCGCTGTTTCTGCTGCTGGAGCAGGTGCTGGAGCATCACCATCTATGCCGAGGTCAAAAGATGGTGCATCGCAGAACCCGCCACCATGATAAGAGTTTGATCTTCGTAAGGGTTCAAGGACCAGGGCATCTCCTTGCGGCACAAACACGGGTGCATCATTCACTGACTTGGTTCGCAATAGTGTTGTAGTTGGCGGCCTTGGAGGCTTGCACCTACTTATAATGTCGAACACCTCCTCTTGTGTTAATGGTTGCTGAAAGACAGCTCTTGGGGACGGCACTTTGATAGTTGGATGACCTCCTTTTGTGTTTGGCATTGAAGCATCTCTATCAGTAGGCACCTTGGGACTTGCAGTTGCAGTGGTGCCTTCCTGGCCAGCTGTGGTGGTTTTGACTGTGACCATGCTGCTAACTGACACATCAGTTGGCACACTGGTATCTATAGTTGGCATCTTTCCAGTCTGAGTTGGCAGCAACCTGGCAGAACTTGGCACCCCTGCATCAATGGCTGCGGCTCGCAGCTCTCTCTCGTCTCTGAACCCCAAATCTTTTGTGGCCTGTTCCCCCTTTGCGCCCCTGGCAAACTTGACAATCTTCTGCTTAGGTGGTTTTGGTGGGACTGTTGAAAGGGGAGTCTTCCCCTTGATCTGTTGAACTTCTCTGACATTGGTTGGCTCTCTGCTCACTACTGTTGGCATATCAGTTTGAAGCACAGATTCCTTGACCATATTTACTTCAGCATCTGCACTCACCATCTTCTCCTTGGTTTGAGGCAACTGCAGATTCTTCTTAATTGAAACTGCTTTACGCTTCTGAACCACGTGAGGGTTTGCCGTGGATGCTGCCTTGCTCTTGCTGGAGCTTAGGTCTAGGAGCTGCTTTAAATATTCCTTGTACTTTTCCTTTGAATGACCCCAGTCAAGACCCTTTCCTGCTTCCTCCATGTCAATTTGATTCTTTTCAGCATCAGTTGATAAGAACAGGCTCTTGTCAATGGCAAAGTTGATCTTCTCACACATATCTTTGTCGCTGAAATCTGGCACGGGAAAGGTGGTTGGCAAAGCTGGCTTCAAGTTGCAGAGCTTGAACATATCAATGCTGCCCTGAGACTCTGCTTCGTCATTTTTATTTGACTTTGGAAAATCCTTGTCTTTCCAGCAAGTCTTGTCAATCAACATCTGTAGTGTGCTCCTGCTACTCAATGAATTGCTGTTGCTCGCAGGGTTGGCATGAGTGCTAGTCCTCCTGGATGTGTTACCACCTGTACCACCAGAACCAGGGGCGTTGTCATCATCATCGTCATCGCTGTTGTCGCTGCCTCCATTGGATCCCCCTTTATCATCACCATAATCATCCTCGTCTTCTTCCCTCTCACTGCCATCAGCTTCTGCGCCTTTGTCTTCTCCCCTCTCACTGCCATCAACTGCTGCCCCTTTGTCCCCGTCCCCCTCTCTGGCCTCACCTTCTTCCTCCTCCTCCTCCTCCTCCTCCTCCTCTGCATCACTATCTTCTTCCTTGTCCTCCTCCTCTCCTTTGTCCTCTTCTTGTTTGTCCTCCTCCTCCTTCTCCTCCTCCTCCTCTTCCTCCTCATCCTCCTCCTCGTCTGCATCTTCTTCATTGTCATCCTCATCCTTGTCCTCCTCCTCTGATTCATCCGCATTTGTCTCCTCATCATCGTCAGCATCTATTGCTGCTTCCATTTCCTCATCTTCTTCTGAATCATCCTCAACAAATTCTTCTTCTTCTTGTATAGTTGACCGCCATCTCTTTCTTTTTGGAGCACGGCGTGATGCCCCAGTTTGCATTGATGGCTGCTGTACGTAAGGATCAATATCTGGTTCCTCGTCATCAATCTTGGCAACTTCTTCAATGAAGGTGCCAACCTGTTCAGTTACAGCCTTGCACAGCTCATTGACCACTTTCGCAATTTTTGCCTTTTTCTGCATCAACACAAAAAAGATTCAGTACTGATTCAGTTAGAAAAAATAATAAAAAGTAAAAATGTCTGTAACTGACCATGATGTGATAAGCAAAAACGACTAATACACACTTTCTGGCCAACTAAAAACATGATTCTAGCCAACTACAAAATGCACTGTGGCACAAAGTAAAAACCATGCATTTCTGCCAAAAGTTGATGAAAATGGTTGTAAATGAACACTTTGACTATCCAAAAGAACATGTGCAACTACAAAAGCTTATATGTGCAACTGAACATACATCACAGCCAACTAAATTCTGTATTTTCGCAACTACAAAAGTTATACATGTCCAACTGAACATACATCCCAGCCAATAGAAAAAATATTAGTAAGTGATACAAGTTTCTGTATGCAAAACACTAACCTGCGGATTGTATGTTATTGGTAACTTGGATGCCACAAATGCTTCAGCTTGCAAAATTCCACCAAACAGTGGTGTCTGCTCCGTGCCTCTATACTCCTCTTTAAGCTGATGTGAAAAAAAAGTGAAACAGAAAATAACAAGGTTATCAAAATAGATTTGTGTGTTGAATGAAACCACACATTACAACCTGTGCAACTACAACAAGATACTGGAGTAGACAAATTCAACTATACATATATGCAACTGAACAAAGACACAAAAACTGTGCAACACACATGGCACCTAAAAAAAAGTTCCTACCAACTGATGCAACACATCTGTGCAACAAGATTAGTAAAACTGTGCAACTTAAAAAAGATGGTGTGCCAATTTAAAATGAACATGTGTGCAGATTGCCAAACTTAAAGCTATAATCTGTGCAACTACATGCATTGTTGTGCCAACTGATGACAGTTTTCTGTGCAATTTCCAAAAAAGAGTGACCAGACATCAAAAGAACATAGAAGGAAGACACTGTTGGAAAAAAAACAAAAAAGAACTCACTTGTAATTTGCCGAACACACCAGGAGAGATAGTATCCTTCTTGATCACCTTGGCAATTAGAGTACTATCCCATGGACTCGATCGTATCGCATCGCACAGTTGCTTACTGGGATGTCATGTACGAGCGCATCAAGGTATAGTATCTGCACCAGACCCAAACAAAAGAAAAGGCCAAGTTCAGTTATTGTTATGAGAATTTCAGCAAACTATAACTGCACAGAAAGAACAGGAACAGATGGAAAAAAGTGGTCGTTTTCACTAACCATCAAGTGATACAAGCAGCAGCAAACAGTTTGCTTCTCCTGGTCCATGTTCCGGAAAGCTTCGTTAATGTGTTCTGCTACAAAGAGGCAGATGTTTGTATTCTTTAGCATTTGATGATCTAGCACAAGTCCATAACACTTTGGGCTGAGCTTCAAGGCCGTGGTTGGTGCTAGAAAAGTGCTGAAGGCAACCGCAAGCCAGGCCATAAAGAATGTGTCATCCGTTCTTCCAGCCATATGCTCAATCATCTTGAGCCATGTAGTGATCTGGGGATGAGAATTTCCAGTTATGTTGAAAGCCTGTCTGAATCTCCTAGTGGCATCCTTGTCAACTAAATATCTGACTTTTGGACCCTTGTTTGGGAGATCAAATACCCTCTGAACACTGTCAGCATCGACACGGATCCTTCCCCTTCCTGGGAAAACCATTTCAGAGGTCTGTGGCTGGTAGGACTGCACCAGGAACTTAGTGAGGTCCGCTGGAAGTGTGTCTGATAAGTTCAATAGCCCCCCGACCGACCTCGAAACTAGCTCTGATTTCTGTAGTGGGGTTAGAGAGGCGTTGAAATTTGCAAAGCGCGCTGGTGATGCCCTTATCCTGCCTGCTTGTGATGGTCACTCCACATCTTCCCCTGGAGGCACCTCAACTCCTTCACCGCTGCCCTGTTGATTAGAAAATGAAAGCATTACACAAACATTAAACACAAGAGAAAAAACAAGAATGAAAAAAAACTAGCAATCATCATTTGAATCAGTATTAGAATGAGCTATATATTCATAAAATGGATCATGCCAACTAATATGATGTATTTGTGCAACTAATAAAGCTCATGAGGACAACTGCAAAGACTGCCAGTGTGCAACTGAATGTGCAACAATAAAACAGTAAATAAAAAAAGAACGAGACCTGGCAGCTACAAAAAGTTCTAGTGTATGTGCAACAATAAGAAATGATATTGCAACACAAGAAAAACAGTAACTAAAAAAAGGTTTGCAAAGAACTATTCAAATAGCTCATAAACACACACAAAAAACCCACATACCTCAGCATCTGCTGCGGAAGATGCGACAGCTTCTCCAGCAACTGCTGCCTGCACAAAAAAATGACCACAGATGTCAACTATGAAAAGATGCCAACTAGTGAACTACAAGATGCCAACTAATGCCAACTAATGTCAACTGTATTTAAATCAAAATGACTAGAGATGTCAACTACAAAAGGTTGTTATTGACATACTAAAAACAAAAATACTGTTCGGAACTGCTGCATAATTTCATCACTATCTAAAAAAAGCGAGAAAAACACTTATATTTGAGATTTTACTTACCCTAGAAGATGACTCAGCTCCCTTGCCAAGTGCCGCACGTCTAGTCCGCTTTACAACACGGAACTGATCAGCATCCTAAGAAAAAAAATAAAAAACATGAGCATGGGAAAAAAATGTTATATGACCCAAACAAAACCAAAAAAATGGACTTGTGTCATCAACATGCCACTTACCTCAACATCCTCTCCCTGCTCAACACTCTGTGCAGGTCGTGGCTGGCGATTAGCAGGACGCTTCGAGTTCCGGCGAAGAGGCTGACTTCCAGAACGCTGATTAAGCAACCAAAAGAAAACATGAAAAAAAAGACATTAGCATACATGCATAAGTTGAAAACCAACTCAAAAACAAAAGAAAAAAGTGCATAAAAATACATCTCCTTGATTGCCACCCGCATCTCCTCCTATTATAACCATTTTTGCCCTGCTGCAGGAAATACAACAAAAAAACATAGTTATAAGATGTGGACAACCAACTACTACAATGATGCAGCCAACTGGGCAGTAAACCTTGTGCAAACTGGACATCAAATAAGCCAACTAACTTTTTTCTGCCTAATTATTACTTGCCAACTGTGACAAGTAATACCTAGACAGAAAAAAGTTAAGTAAAGGCAACAAGCTCAGTGAGATAACTTATTCTGAAAAAAGCGTCCCTAGTAGAACATGAAGGGAGACACATGAAAACAACCACATCCACAACAAAAGACTTGCACATTGAGAAAAATTAAAATGGAAAATTGCCAAGCATTGGTACTAATTTGCACAAATCAAGGGGTCCTAGTTGCACAAAGCAGGAGAATAACACATAAACCACCACAGCCACCACAATGCTGGTGGATTTGGTAGATTATATTGGAAAACTGGCAAGCATTGGTGCTAAAATTGTACAAACAAGAGTCCCTAGTTGCACACAGCAGAAGGGGAAACAGCCAACTAGTAAAAAGTGTATAACATATGCAACTAAGTAAAACCAACTAAGTAGAGCAACTGGCACAAGTGTATAACATATGAATAGCCAACTTAGTAAAAGTGATGCAGCCAACCGAGCAGGCAACTTGTGCAACTGAACACAGTATAGACAACCACCTAGTACAAAAACAGTGAGCCAACTGACCAAAACAACTGCTGCAACTGCAGAGCATATGGACAGCCAAGTACTATATGGACGCAGCCAACTGAGGAGAATTTTGTGCAACTAACCACTTAAATCTCTGAACACCAACTAGGAAATCAGCCAATGCATTGCACACAACATTGCGCACATCTAATACAAACTTACAGAATAACTAAGAATCATGAACAGATCTCAAATCTCTGCAAAATTGAATGGAACATGAAGTAAACAGCCAAATCGCCCTAAAATCGCGCAAACGGGGACTACACGTTGACCCTGTCCAGCCACCCCCGTGCCGTGAACTACGCCTCCAACGATTCCCCCGCGAGGAGAACCACCCGCAAGCCGTCGCCAAACTGAGCACTCCGCCGCGACGCCCCGTTCGGTGGAGAGGATGGCGAGGAGGAAGACGAAGACGAAATGGGGAGAGAACTCGCTGTGGCGAGGGATTTCAGGCCACCTTGTAGATCCCGACCACCGTTGGGCGCGTGCTGCGAGATGGGAGAACGGAACTCAACATGACCTCGCATTCCCCTCGCCCTAAAATCGCCCTAAAATCGCAGGAAATCGAAGATAAGCGGGGGTAGTTCGCGCCGTTCCCGAACCCTAGAGAGCATTCCCCTCGCATTTCGGCACCATCCGCGCTCCGCGAGATAGAGAAAGGGAGGAGAAGCATGTAGAAGTGGAGGGAGAGCATACCTCCGACGGCGAGGAGCACCAGCGATTCCCCGGCGAGGAGAACCACCCGCAAGCCGCCGTCAAATCTGAGCACTCCGCCCGCCACACCCCATTCGGTGGAGAGGATGGCGAGGAGGAAGACGATGAAGGAATGGGGAGAGAGAGCACACTGCGGCGAGGGATTTCAGGCGCAGATTTCGAAAACCACCGCCCACGACCCCCAGTACTCTCTCCTCTATCACTTACAGGTGGGCCTCCCACGTCCGGATGCGGACAAAACCACCCACGACCGCGGTGCGCGACCAGGTGGCACCTGGCGGATCTGGGAGCGATCGCTCGCACGATCGAACGGCCACGGGCCGGCCGCCCGTTTCGGTCAGTTAGTGGCTGGCCACTTTTTAGATTTCAGGATTAATATGTTCAAATATACCAGATCTAGAACCATATTAACTATAATCTGTCCTCCAATTCTTCTTTCTTCTTTCACCTGGATTTCCCTTCTCAAATGTAGCATCCAATTATGTGCAGAAAAATCTGAAAAGAGCTCCTTGCGAAATGGAAACCTACAGATCATTGCAACAAAACAAAAAGGGAAAAGGTAAGAAAAACTCTGTAGCAAAAAGAAGTCATGCTCTTGCCAGTTATTTACTGCAAACTGTGCAACTAACATAACAACTCTGTGCAAACAAAAAAATTCGTAACTGTTATAATAAAAGATTATGCTATGGTCATGTTTTTTTTTAGGTTGTTTGAAAAACAGTTTTTCTGTGGTTACCAACTGATGACATCAATTTCTTCTTTTTTTATATGTGCAGGGAGTGTGTGGCAGCATCCAAAAACAAAGGGAAAAAATGCTTGATCTCAATGAGTTGCCTCCAGATCTCAATGAGCTTCCTCATGATATGGATCAGCAGCAACCCAGCATACAACCAGGAAACTGGACAGAAAATGGTCGATCTGTTTACTACACGCAGGCAAGTCGTGATGGTAACCCTACGGGCCATGACAATGTGGCAGGCCAGTCATCAGCCCGTGGTGCCCCTGTAGTGGCGTCTTTGCAGTCAGAGAGCCATACTCTTGATGACACAGGAACTGAGGCAAATGTTCCTGGTCCAACCAGGACTGAGCTAGGAGCTCGGGCTGTTGACGGAGCTGTGCAAGTAGAAGAAGGAGAGGATGAGGCTGGTTCTCAACCTATGGAACCCTATGTTGGCATGAGGTTTGACAGCCTTCAAATTGCTAAGGATCACTACAATAGTTACGCACTATGGATGGGTTTCTCTATCAAGATGAACACCTCTAGACGGACACACCGCACCAATGAATTGATAAAACAACAGTTTTGCTGCAACAAGTTCAAGAAGCCCAAAGCTGATGATGGAGGAGCTGAGGCTCCTCCTTACCTGGACCCTATTCCAGATCCAACATCTGTTTACAGTGATGAGGAGATGGAAGAAGAACCTCCAATATTTGCTGAAGAGGAGGCTGGTACTAGTAAGAAGAAGAAGAAGCGCAAACGCGAGACAATAAAGCAGACTGAATGCAAGGCGAAAATGTTGGTGAAGCTGATAGATGGGCGATGGGAGGTGACGCACTTTGTTCGTGACCACAATCATCCGCTCGTGAACAAACCTTCATTGTCCAAATACTTGAGATCCCACCAAGGCATCTCACCTGATGAAAAGGAGTTTCTGCGCATCTTGTATAACTGCAACTTGACTACAGGTGTGGTGTTTTTCTATATCCCTTGAAGAATTAAGTTTCCCTCTAGGCAGTCCAGTGTGCAACTGTTATGGTACTACTGTGCAACTGAAATGGCTTAACTATGCAACTGCTGTCCAACTTCCCATGCTTTTTATATTTCACTTTTGGTGCTTCTTGTGCAACTAGATTGTCTTTACTGTGCAAATACACAATGTCCTGTATGCAAAAACTGCAAAGTGTTTTTAAAATGGTGCAGCTAGCTGTCCATTTCCTGTGATTATCTCCTGTGCCAACACGTGTCCTATTACTGTGCAGCTAGATGTGCGCATTTGTGCAACTAAAAAAAGGATATACTGTTTGTTTTTGTATTATGCAGGACGAATGATGCATGTAATGGCAGAGTTCTATGGATCTGAGATGATGGTGCCGTTCGGACCAAAGGCAATAACAAATCTTTGTACAAGTTTCCGTAGAGATGACACAAAGGAGGGTGATCTGATTGAGACAATTGCGCACTTCAAGGATATACAAAAAACCGATCCAGACTTCTTCTATAAGGTGAAATATGATGAAGAGGACAGAGTTGTCAACATATTTTGGGTGGACGGCTTAGCTCGAAACGCTTATGCGGAGGCGTACCACGATTGCATATCGTTTGACACCACCTACATGACCAACTTGTACAATATGCCGTTCGCGCCCTTCATAGGAATAAACCGACATGGCCAATCTTTCATGCTGGGTTGCGCGTTTGTGAGGCAGGAGTTGGCATCGAGCTTTGATTGGGTCTTTGGAGCATTCCTGGAGGCTATGGATGGCAAACCTCCTGACAACTTCATCACCGATCAGGATGGTGCGATGAGGCAGTCAATATAGAGCATCTTTTCAACCACCATGCACCGTTGTTGTCGATGGCACATCATGAAAAAGGCTCAGGAAAAGGTTGGTTGGTTGCTGTGCCGGAATCCAGGACTCTCTGATGATTTCAACAAGTGTGCTGACTTCAGCTTCACTATAGACGAGTTTGAGCAGAATTGGGCTTGGTTAATGATGAAGTATGAGGCTATGGCACACACGCACTTTGAGAAGTTGTACGAATACAGGTCAACTTGGGTGCCGTGCTACTTCAAACACAGGTTCTTTCCCTTCCTCCAGTCTACACAGCGTAGTGAGGGGTTCAACGCCGTCCTCAAAAGATATGTGAACCCACACAACTCAATGCTGAACTTCGTCAAGCAATATGAAAAAATACAGAACCACATCCTTGCCAAGGAAGGCTGCAATGATTACAGGACGCAACACCTTGAGATTGAGTTGTGGTCCAACTTCCCAATAGAGAAGCAAGCTTACAAAACCTATACTAGAGACCTTTACCGCAAGTTTAGAGAAGAGTTTGAGCTGATTGGACGTTATAATGCATTCCAAGTTGGTGCTGATGCGTTTGAGCTCAGACCGAACCAGGAATTTGTTGCGAAATATGGTTCTCGAAACTACTTGGTGCAGGCAAGGGTGGAGGAGGGTTCCTATTTGTGTGAGTGTTGTAAAATGGACAAGGACGGCATCCTCTGTTGCCACATCCTCAAGGTGTTCACCCATGTTGGCGTTGATGTCATACCGGAAAGGTACCTGCTAAGACGGTGGACACCTACTGCTGTACCTAGTGCGCCAGGGACTGGTTATGAGCAACCGGATGAAATGCCTCCTCAATCAAAGAAGCAGATAAGGGAGAGGAACATGATATACGATTTTCGGAAACTAGCAAAGTTTGCGAGTGGTTCTGATCCAGCGCAAGCTATTGTATACAAGCATATGCGTGCAGCACGTACCGAGATCGGCCACCTGAACAAGTCCAAGAAAAAGAAAAAACCGACTGGTGCAACGGGGCCATCAGATGATGGCAACCCTCGAGGACCTCCTCCACCTCCAGGCAGCAATCAGGGGGTTCATCATCCAGGTAATTACCTGCCCCAACTCCTGATCTAACTAGGTGTGTAACTTCAGTTGCACACATCATTGTGCCCAGTTGCACACACCATGGTAGCCACTTGGACAGAACATACTGCCTAGTTGCGCACGCTGTGTTAGTTCAAGCATCAAGATAACACAGCTAACTTATTTTTCCAGTTATGCATATATGTGATGTCAACCCTCAAGGACCTCCTCCCCCTCCTGGCTGTACACGGCATCCTCCGCCACCTCCTCCCCCGCATGCTCCTCCCAATGGCCCTACAGGCAGCACTCAGGGGGCTCGTCGTCTAGGTAATTACCTACCCCCAACTCCCCATCAAACTAGGTCTGTAACTCCAATTGCACACATCATGGTGCTCAGTTGCACCGAACAGGCTACCTAGTTGCGCATGCTGTGTTAGTTAGAGCATCAAAAAGATAAACACAACTGACTTGTTTGTCCTGTTCTGCCTATAGGTGATGCCAACCCTCAAAGACCTCCTCCCCCGCCAGGCCCAACTAGCAGTGCCCTTTGTGCTACTCCCAATGGACCTATAGGCAGGACTCAGGGGGCTCATAACCCAGGTTAGTACCTTCACCGACTCCAAAACAAAAACTAGGGTGAGTGACTTTAGTTGCACATATCATAGTGCCCAGTTGAACAGAAACATGCTGCCTAGTTGCGTGCGCTGTGTTAGTTTGAGGATCAAGCTAAAAATCTAACTTGTTTTTCATGTTCTGCCCATAGGCGACTACAATCCAAGTACCATGACAGGCCGTGCTACTGCAGGTGTTTTTTTCAACTTAACTTGCACACAGCAACCAGTTAGTTGCACAAAATGTACTGTGTGGTTGCACAGAACATCAGTGCTGGTTGCACAATAACAAAAATACTAAACTTTTTATATGATTATTACACAGGTGATCGTGACGGTCCTACTGCCCCGTTGGAGGCTGCATCCCTTGCACAAGCTTCTGATGATTTTGTGCCCAGGGATCCTCCAAGGTCTACTACAAAGGGTAGGGCAAAGAGTCGATGGTACAAATCGGCGCTGGAGCTACACCCAAAGAAGAAAAACAAATGCAGCCAGTGCCAATCTACAGAGCACACTGCTGGTGTGTGTCCACAGAGGCTCCTGTGATTCTGTTTCCTCATTTGTAACTTTGGAACAAAAAAGGAAAATAATGATGTCTTTTTTAGCAATGTTGGGACCAAGTGGACACATTCAGCATCTATGATTCCTCTTTATCTAAATTTATGCTGCTTGAATTAGTTCGTGCACTGTGTAAAAAAAAGTTGCTATTTGTGCCTTTGTTGGCAACTGGTTAAATATTTAGTTGTTGAACAATTGTATATCCAGTGCTCCTAATGTATCAACAAAAGTGATGATATTGAGTTGCAAACGCAATTACTAGTAGTGTGCAACTACAAAATCTACTTAATGAAATTGTACAAACCAGCAACTTCCTCCATGGAGCAGGAAAAAAAATAGTACTGACCTATTCCTTGTCGTATCTCAGCAACTTCCTCCATGGGGCGGTGTTGTGCACGCTGGTGACCCAATCATACGTCAGCTTCTTCCTGATGTTGAGTACTTCCTTGGGGTCATAGTTGGGCAGTTGGCTACCATTCCACTCGGTGGCGTTAAGCAGTGCGAACAACCCACACTCATTATTGCAAAAAATGGGCAAAAAAAATTGTCACATAAAATTAAAACCAAATAATTGGGTCAACTACTTATGTCCTACTGTGCAACTGCTTGTGTTCTACTGCAACTCATTATGTGCCACTGTGCAACTACTTATGCGCCACTCTACAACTAGCTAGATAATCCATTAGAAACTCATAAAAATGATAAAACAGATTGAAGACTAGTACTGTGTCTAAAAAATATACTAAAGATTGCACATGTAGAAAAATTTAAAAACAACAAAATGATTGTATTTGATTGAGAAGGAATGAAATGCTTATTGTCTTACTTGCCAAGCTGCTTTGGTACGTCAATGTCAATAATCTGGAAGTGCTCGATGCTGAACTTTGGGTAATGCTTCCTCCATAGCTGGCGTACTGCCCCCGCAATGGTAGAGGCGTTGTTCATCAGCTCAATGTTGTCTAGCGTCCTGCTTGAATCAAGAACTTCGAAGCGTCCGTCCCTCAAGTTGACACTAAAGACCCAATAACGCCTCCCTCCGTCCTTATCGGTTACATCTGCGCACTCGAGCACTGGCAGCATGACCTGCAAGCGTGAACGATTTCAGACACAAATACAAGATGTAGCTAAGAAAAAACAGTAAAAGACTTGGTCAAGTTAAAAACGGGTTGCAACAAGTATCTGCCAACTAACAGATGTGTCATGTGCAACTGGACATGCTGTGGGTGCCAACTAAAAAAAGATTGATGATGTGGGCACAACACTCACCAAGTCTTTCTTGTCGAGACGGTTCTTGTAATCAAACTTCTTGTTCATCTCATTCACATTGTGGATCCCTTGCTGTAATTTTATCTGCAGAGATTATAAAACATGGCTTAAAACTCCTTAGTAGGTGAAAGGCCTCCCTCAAATGGTCAACGAAAAAGTGCTACAGAACAAAGATGAGGGTAAAAAGAAGGTTTTGGAAAAACTTACAGAAAACCTCAGTGGCATAACAACCTTCTTTGACCCTTCTGGTAAGTTATCCATTATGTGTAAGATTCCAGTCTCAATAACAATTTTTGACAACCATTGAACCGGCTTCATCGAATCAACTAACTCCTTTAAAGAAATGTAGAAAGCACCATACCTGATTATCTCAAGGCTGATTTTTTTTTGAAAGCAATAAAAAGACAAGTTAGCTCGAAGGGTCACAGCAGCAAAAAAATGTGCATGAAAATGAAAAAAGAACAGTGTGCAACTAAAATCCCTGTTCTGTGCAACATACTATGCTTTCTATGCAACTAAGTGGCTGGTACTATGCAATTGAAAAAGATATGTATGTAGGCTGTGGGGAGTTAGTTTACCTGGTAGCTCCATCATCTGCTCCTTTGTGATGCCTGACCCAATACAAGAGGGCAGCGTAAAGCTTCTTCACTACCTCATTGGTGCTGAAAGTCTTGTTCTTGTTGTAGTCGATGAATGGAGACCTTTGAGATGCTGCGGGCCTTCTTACCCTCCTCTGTCTTCGTGCAAGAGGTGGCCCCGAAGAACTGCTCATGCCAACTTCTGGTTCTGCGCATATCGGGGTGTGGCAATTCTCTAGTGAACCAACATCTAGTTCTTGAGCTATTGCCTTGCCAGCATCAGCAGCATCACATCCTTCATTCACAGCTGCTGGGTCTAACTCACACTCATCGATGCTGATCACACCGGCTTCCGCTGTTTCTGCTGCTGGAGCAGGTGCTGGAGCATCACCATCTATGCCGAGGTCAAAAGATGGTGCATCGCAGAACCCGCCACCATGATAAGAGTTTGATCTTCGTAAGGGTTCAAGGACCAGGGCATCTCCTTGCGGCACAAACACGGGTGCATCATTCACTGACTTGGTTCGCAATAGTGTTGTAGTTGGCGGCCTTGGAGGCTTGCACCTACTTATAATGTCGAACACCTCCTCTTGTGTTAATGGTTGCTGAAAGACAGCTCTTGGGGACGGCACTTTGATAGTTGGATGACCTCCTTTTGTGTTTGGCATTGAAGCATCTCTATCAGTAGGCACCTTGGGACTTGCAGTTGCAGTGGTGCCTTCCTGGCCAGCTGTGGTGGTTTTGACTGTGACCATGCTGCTAACTGACACATCAGTTGGCACACTGGTATCTATAGTTGGCATCTTTCCAGTCTGAGTTGGCAGCAACCTGGCAGAACTTGGCACCCCTGCATCAATGGCTGCGGCTCGCAGCTCTCTCTCGTCTCTGAACCCCAAATCTTTTGTGGCCTGTTCCCCCTTTGCGCCCCTGGCAAACTTGACAATCTTCTGCTTAGGTGGTTTTGGTGGGACTGTTGAAAGGGGAGTCTTCCCCTTGATCTGTTGAACTTCTCTGACATTGGTTGGCTCTCTGCTCACTACTGTTGGCATATCAGTTTGAAGCACAGATTCCTTGACCATATTTACTTCAGCATCTGCACTCACCATCTTCTCCTTGGTTTGAGGCAACTGCAGATTCTTCTTAATTGAAACTGCTTTACGCTTCTGAACCACGTGAGGGTTTGCCGTGGATGCTGCCTTGCTCTTGCTGGAGCTTAGGTCTAGGAGCTGCTTTAAATATTCCTTGTACTTTTCCTTTGAATGACCCCAGTCAAGACCCTTTCCTGCTTCCTCCATGTCAATTTGATTCTTTTCAGCATCAGTTGATAAGAACAGGCTCTTGTCAATGGCAAAGTTGATCTTCTCACACATATCTTTGTCGCTGAAATCTGGCACGGGAAAGGTGGTTGGCAAAGCTGGCTTCAAGTTGCAGAGCTTGAACATATCAATGCTGCCCTGAGACTCTGCTTCGTCATTTTTCTTTGACTTTGGAAAATCCTTGTCTTTCCAGCAAGTCTTGTCAATCAACATCTGTAGTGTGCTCCTGCTACTCAATGAATTGCTGTTGCTCGCAGGGTTGGCATGAGTGCTAGTCCTCCTGGATGTGTTACCACCTGTACCACCAGAACCAGGGGCGTTGTCATCATCATCGTCATCGCTGTTGTCGCTGCCTCCATTGGATCCCCCTTTATCATCACCATAATCATCCTCGTCTTCTTCCCTCTCACTGCCATCAGCTTCTGCGCCTTTGTCTTCTCCCCTCTCACTGCCATCAACTGCTGCCCCTTTGTCCCCGTCCCCCTCTCTGGCCTCACCTTCTTCCTCCTCCTCCTCCTCCTCCTCCTCCTCTGCATCACTATCTTCTTCCTTGTCCTCCTCCTCTCCTTTGTCCTCTTCTTGTTTGTCCTCCTCCTCCTTCTCCTCCTCCTCCTCTTCCTCCTCATCCTCCTCCTCGTCTGCATCTTCTTCATTGTCATCCTCATCCTTGTCCTCCTCCTCTGATTCATCCGCATTTGTCTCCTCATCATCGTCAGCATCTATTGCTGCTTCCATTTCCTCATCTTCTTCTGAATCATCCTCAACAAATTCTTCTTCTTCTTGTATAGTTGACCGCCATCTCTTTCTTTTTGGAGCACGGCGTGATGCCCCAGTTTGCATTGATGGCTGCTGTACGTAAGGATCAATATCTGGTTCCTCGTCATCAATCTTGGCAACTTCTTCAATGAAGGTGCCAACCTGTTCAGTTACAGCCTTGCACAGCTCATTGACCACTTTCGCAATTTTTGCCTTTTTCTGCATCAACACAAAAAAGATTCAGTACTGATTCAGTTAGAAAAAATAATAAAAAGTAAAAATGTCTGTAACTGACCATGATGTGATAAGCAAAAACGACTAATACACACTTTCTGGCCAACTAAAAACATGATTCTAGCCAACTACAAAATGCACTGTGGCACAAAGTAAAAACCATGCATTTCTGCCAAAAGTTGATGAAAATGGTTGTAAATGAACACTTTGACTATCCAAAAGAACATGTGCAACTACAAAAGCTTATATGTGCAACTGAACATACATCACAGCCAACTAAATTCTGTATTTTCGCAACTACAAAAGTTATACATGTCCAACTGAACATACATCCCAGCCAATAGAAAAAATATTAGTAAGTGATACAAGTTTCTGTATGCAAAACACTAACCTGCGGATTGTATGTTATTGGTAACTTGGATGCCACAAATGCTTCAGCTTGCAAAATTCCACCAAACAGTGGTGTCTGCTCCGTGCCTCTATACTCCTCTTTAAGCTGATGTGAAAAAAAAGTGAAACAGAAAATAACAAGGTTATCAAAATAGATTTGTGTGTTGAATGAAACCACACATTACAACCTGTGCAACTACAACAAGATACTGGAGTAGACAAATTCAACTATACATATATGCAACTGAACAAAGACACAAAAACTGTGCAACACACATGGCACCTAAAAAAAAGTTCCTACCAACTGATGCAACACATCTGTGCAACAAGATTAGTAAAACTGTGCAACTTAAAAAAGATGGTGTGCCAATTTAAAATGAACATGTGTGCAGATTGCCAAACTTAAAGCTATAATCTGTGCAACTACATGCATTGTTGTGCCAACTGATGACAGTTTTCTGTGCAATTTCCAAAAAAGAGTGACCAGACATCAAAAGAACATAGAAGGAAGACACTGTTGGAAAAAAAACAAAAAAGAACTCACTTGTAATTTGCCGAACACACCAGGAGAGATAGTATCCTTCTTGATCACCTTGGCAATTAGAGTACTATCCCATGGACTCGATCGTATCGCATCGCACAGTTGCTTACTGGGATGTCATGTACGAGCGCATCAAGGTATAGTATCTGCACCAGACCCAAACAAAAGAAAAGGCCAAGTTCAGTTATTGTTATGAGAATTTCAGCAAACTATAACTGCACAGAAAGAACAGGAACAGATGGAAAAAAGTGGTCGTTTTCACTAACCATCAAGTGATACAAGCAGCAGCAAACAGTTTGCTTCTCCTGGTCCATGTTCCGGAAAGCTTCGTTAATGTGTTCTGCTACAAAGAGGCAGATGTTTGTATTCTTTAGCATTTGATGATCTAGCACAAGTCCATAACACTTTGGGCTGAGCTTCAAGGCCGTGGTTGGTGCTAGAAAAGTGCTGAAGGCAACCGCAAGCCAGGCCATAAAGAATGTGTCATCCGTTCTTCCAGCCATATGCTCAATCATCTTGAGCCATGTAGTGATCTGGGGATGAGAATTTCCAGTTATGTTGAAAGCCTGTCTGAATCTCCTAGTGGCATCCTTGTCAACTAAATATCTGACTTTTGGACCCTTGTTTGGGAGATCAAATACCCTCTGAACACTGTCAGCATCGACACGGATCCTTCCCCTTCCTGGGAAAACCATTTCAGAGGTCTGTGGCTGGTAGGACTGCACCAGGAACTTAGTGAGGTCCGCTGGAAGTGTGTCTGATAAGTTCAATAGCCCCCCGACCGACCTCGAAACTAGCTCTGATTTCTGTAGTGGGGTTAGAGAGGCGTTGAAATTTGCAAAGTGCGCTGGTGATGCCCTTATCCTGCCTGCTTGTGATGGTCGCTCCACATCTTCCCCTGGAGGCACCTCAACTCCTTCACCGCTGCCCTGTTGATTAGAAAA